>NC_041385.1:6069956-6098293 GCF_002162155.2 Triticum dicoccoides | reverse complement strand
GATAAGCTTTCCTGCAGCGGCCCGTTGCGGGCCTGCCGCACGACGCCACGTGGCTGGGCCAGCCTGCCCACCCACGCGCGTGACGGGACATGCCGTCAGGTGGGACCCGCCACCACCGCGCTTTGGGACGCGAACGAATCCATTGCGGTCGTGCGGGCGGTTGGGGTTCCCACGTCGTTACTGCGCGCAGTAACTTCGTGGGTTAAATCGTGGGGGGCGTGGGGTGCTGGGCGCAGTTAATCCCACGCCCGCCCCATCGGCTTCTCAGCCCACAAGGCTATAAGTAGGCGGGGGAGGCGGGGCGGCGAAGCACGCGCGCCCATCTCTCTGCTTCCGCCGCTTCCTCTTGCTCGTCTTCCTTCTTGCTTCTCCCTCTTCTTGCTGCCGCGCCGAGCCACGCCGCGCCGCAGAGATGAGCTCCTCCTCCGCTGCTGCACCTCCCGCTGCGCGCTCCGGCATTTGGGACGGATCCGAGGTTGATGACGACCACATTGAGTTCCTCCGCCAGACGCGCCACCTCCCCGACAAACACCTTGTGCAGACCCGCACCGCGCTGGCGGGCAAAATAATGCCGGCGCCGGAGGAGGGCGAGCGGGTCGTGTTCCGCTCGCACCTCATGCGCGGCCTAGGGCTGCCGGCGAGCGGCTTCTTCCGCTCGTTCTTGGAGTTCCACGGGCTCCAGCCGCACCACCTCACTCCGAATACGGTGGTGCTGCTGGCCGCCTTCGCCGCCCTGTGCGAGGGCTTTCTCGGCGTCCTCCCCACCATCGAGCTGTGGGGGGAATTCTTCTAGGCGTCGAGTCCTGCCGCTCCAAGGCCGACCTCACATGATCTGCCAGATGAGCGGCCATCGGGACCCCAGTCGGATGTGCTCGAAGGACATGCCCCACGCGGAGGTGGCGGACACGGTGAATTTCATGGCGAACTGCAACCTTACGGCGGATTGGCAGTTCGGCAAGGAGCCATACTCGCGCGCCAACCCCCACCCGTGGTAAGTCGTCCTCTTTCCTCTTCTATTTTTCTTTCTTGGCCGAATTCGTTCTCTGATCTTTTTGGCTCTTTCGAGTCAGAACCCCCTCATGCAGCCCTCGACCGGCACCACGAGGCCGACCCGTGAGTTCGTCCCCGACCGGGCGGAGAGCGACGTCGACGACCCTGACTTGGGGGCGGCGGCGATGGAGGCCGACGCCGAAGGCGGAGGAGGAGGAGAGGTTGACGACTTCAGGCCCTCGGCCACCTTCGCCGACTAGCCTGGGGATATCAGCGAAGGGGAAGTCGTCCCCCGCCGCCAGCCGAAAGCCGACCACCCCGGAGCGAGTTCTTCCGCCATCTTGGGCGGTCGAGGCGGCGTGAGGAAGCGCCAGGCCGGGCTGATGCCAAGCGGCCGGTCGAAGAAGCTCAAGGGGACGGCCGCCGCGACCAAGCGGGAAGAGGCGGTCGCTAAGGCTAACCGCTTCCGCAAGGAAGTGAAAAAGCCGCCGCTGATCTCCGCGTAAGTGCTTCCGTTTTGTCTTGTTTTTCTTTTGGTAAATCTTGTTCAATTCTCTTATACGTCTTCTTCGCATCAGGGCTCCTCTTACTTTAGAGAGAGTCGCCGCCGCCTCCGTCATGGGGTCGGCAGAGACGTCTGCCAATACTCGGCGGATTGACCCCGCGGCCGACCTCCGGGAGGCGATGGAGAGGAACGCGCGGGAGAAGCGCGACGAAGAAGAGGCCGCCCGCCTGGAGAAGGCGGAGGCCGAGAAGGCGGCAGCTTCCGCCCAGAGGAAGCTGGAGGAGGCCGAAGCCGCCGCCACGGCCAAGCGGCAGGCCGAGGAGGCCGCACGCCTCCACTCGGCGTTGCTTGTCACCCCACTAAGCTCCGCGCCGCCGCCGCCGGAGTTCACGGGGCAGACGGAGGGGGCCGGCAGCGGGTTCCCCGTCATGGAGAGGGACGACGCCGAGGCCTCTCTGTCGGGCACGGCCATGCTGCCTCCGCCGCCGTCTGAGGGTGCGCGAGGTAAACAGCAGGCGGACCCGCTGGTGCCGCCGACTGAAGACGTGGCCGTGGCGAACCTGCTTCTTCAAGTCGCCTCGCCAGCACGGCGTCGTCTTGAGAAGGCGACTTCAGCGCCGCACCCCTTGGAGACTGGCGCCGCCGGCTCGGCCATCCCAGACGCCGAGGCGACGAGCGCCACGCCCGCTGGATGAGTGCGAGGAGGCGGCACAGGCCCGCTGAACCAGGCGCTTCTGGATGTCCAGGCAAAGCTGCAGGCCGAGGGTGACGCCATCCAGAACTGCACTAAGGCGCACCTGGCGTCGCGAGCCACCGTTCGGGTATGATTCTCTTTTGAGTTTTTTCTTGTTCTTCTCTGTGGGGGCGCGCCAGCGCACCCACTGGGTGTAGTCCCCGAGTTTCGGGCCGGCTGCTGAGCAGGCGGCTCGGAACTCTACTTGGTGAGTTCCAAACATTTATCTTTGTCTTGAAATGCTTATCACAGGAGTATCACAACCTCCGCGCCACTGCCTTCAACCGCAACATTGAGGAGCTGAGTAAGCGGACTGCCGACTTGTCGAGGAGCCGAGGTGAGTCTTGTTTCTTCTTCGCGGGGGCGCGCTGGCGCACCCGCGGGCTGTAGTCCCCGAGATTCGGGCCGACTGCTGAGCAGTCGGGCCGGATCTTCCTAGCGACCTTCTTAGTTGACGACTTGACGTCCTTTTCCTTTTTATTCTTCAGAAGCCAACACCACTCTCCGACGGCAGTTGGGCGCAGCCGACACGGCCTTGGGCACCAAAGGGGAGGAGTACGACAAGCTCGCCGCAGAGCGCGACCTGCTGGCTACGCAGCTGGCGGAGCAAAAGGCGCTGCTGAAGACGGCGCAGGACGAGGCGACGAAGAGAGAGACCGCTCTCTTGGCCGAGTTCGAAAGTGAGCGCTCCTCCTGGACTAACAAGGAGGCGCTGCTGACCTCCGGCTTCCATGAAATCGAGGACATCATCGATGGTGAGTTTCTCTTTCTTTCTTCCTTTGAGCTGCCGACTATAGGTCGGGCTGACTGTCGGTTTTTTGACTTGCTTCTTTTCCGTCTTGGCAGACTTCTTCCCTGGCCATACACAGGCGGCCAATGAAGCCATCGAGGCTGATCGTGAGGTGCGGAGGGCGAGTGGCGCAAAGATTGCTGCCAACGCCCCCCGGACCCTCGACGAGCAGCTACTGAGCATCGAGGCTCGTCTGCGGCCGGCCCATCGGATGCTGCGCCGGCTTCAACGCGTCGGTGCCCAGGCGGTTGCTGCCCTGTGGCCGGACATGCCGGTTCTGCGCACTCCCAGTCGGACTGCCGACTGGCTGGAGGTCGCGGCTGGCTGTCTTGAGGCTTGGAAGGGTTCCTCGGCCCGTGCTGGAGCGTGCCGGGCCTTGGAATTTTTCAAGGCGTGGTATCCAGGGCTGGATCTGGACCGGCTGGCTGCGTTCCGGTTAGAGGCCCAGGCGGAGCTGCTAGCTGCGAAAGATGCCCTCGTTGAGCGTGCGGTGGCGATCGCCGACTACACGGACACCAGCGTCTTCGTTCCTGAGCGGGCTAAGGACGGCCGGGAGGCGCCGCCGGAGTGGTTCGGGATGAACTCTGACTACGACGAGGACTCGGCGGAGGTGATTGGCTCCAGCGCCGAGGAGGAAGGCGAGGCGGAGGACGGAGATGAGATGGAGGCGCCAGAAGGCGGAGCGGGCGACCAGCCTCAGCTCGACGGCGCCTCCAGCAACGAGCCGCGCCCATCTGGTCCGACTGCCGCCGGAGGTGATCAAGCCGAGACTGCTCAGCCGGCCGCCCCGGCGCCTGACACCGCCGTCTCCTCCGGCCCTCCGAACCCGCCTGCCGCTTCCTAGGCTGCCGTCGTCCCTTAGTTTTGTCTGCTTTGATAGTCTCGGAAAAAACTTGTTAATTCACACAATTCCACCCGCGGGGTGTATTTTGAACTTCTGCTCGAAGACTCGGCCGAGGGCCTATGCTGTGTAAATATTATCCTAATTCTATCTTTCCTTGCTCATCGCTCTTATGGCTTTTCCTTTGCCGCCTTTCCTTAGCTGCCGCCTTGCCCGTCGGACTACCGCTCTGCGGACTGCCGTTTGGATCAAGTGCTTGGCTATTTTGGGAAGGCAAGTACTTGGCCATTTTTTAGAGTCTTTAAACAAGTTGGATAGAAAGCGGCAAGACGGCTACTCAAGAGTCGGTTTTGCGAAGAAGGGCTGGAAGCCGGCTTTTAGCTATGTTTATGCTTTGGGTCCTTAGCCATTTTTCGTGTGGGCGCCCATTCTTCCTTACTCCTGTCCACCAAATAGTCGCTATGCGAGCTGCGGCTTCTGACAGGAGACGGCTTAGGCACTGCACACTACTCATCCGACTGCAGGAAGCATTTCATAACGCAAGGCGGCGAGTCCCCGGGCTGACTAGTCGAACCCGGTGCCAGGTGGCATAACAAAAGATGACATACTCAAAGGCATGAGTCTTATCATACAGATAACAAAAAAGGGCAGTCCCCGAGCTCGTCTCGGGGGCCCAAAGTCTTGGTACTTTAACACAAAAAGGTAGCGTGGCACATACTGCATTTAACTGAAAAATCTTCGGAGAAGATTTGCGTTCCATGGCCGTTCCATCTCTTTGCCGGAGTCGTATCTCTTGCGTGCTCGGGGCTTCTGGGCGTCGATCAGGTAGTAGGAGTCGTTGCCCAGCACTTTGCTGATGATGAAGGGGCCTTCCCAAAGCGCTGGCAGCTTGTGCTGACCGGCTGTTCGCTGGATCAGCCGGAGCACAAGGTCACCCTCTTGGAAAGATCTTGGCTTGACCTTCCTGTTGTAGTAGCAGCGCAGGCTCTGCTGGTAGATGCTGGACCGGCTGAGTGCCAACAGCCGGCCCTCTTCCAGCAGATCGACGCCGTCTTGACGTGCTTCTTCTGCTTGCTCCTTGGTGTACATGGTGACTCGCGGGGAGTCGAACTCTATGTCCGTTGGGATGACGGCTTCAGCACCGTAGACGAGGAAGAAGGGTGTGAAGCCGGTTGACTTGTTCGGAGTCGTGCGCAGACTCCAGAGGACGACTGGCAGCTCCTCAAGCCAACAGCCGGTCGAACGCTCCAGTGGTTCGACCAGTCGGGGTTTGATACCAGATAGGATGAGGCCGTTTGCTCGCTCCACCTAGCCATTTGACTGAGGATGGGCAACGGACGCTAAGTCCAGTCGGATGCCTTGCGTCGCGCAGAAACGGGCCAGGGCGCCTTTGGCAAAATTTGTGCCATTGTCGGTGATGATGCTGTGTGGTATGCCGTACCGGGTTGTGATGTCAGCGATGAAAGTTACTGCAGTTGGACCATTCAACTTCTTGATGGGCTTTGCTTCTATCCACTTGGTGAACTTGTCCACCGCGACAAGTAAGTGAGTTAGGCCGCCTCGTGCTGCTTTGAATGGTCCCACCATGTCTAAGCCCCACACGGCAAAGGGCCAGGCTATAGGGATAGTCTTTAGTGCAGAAGCCGGCTGAAAGGGCTTGGAGCGGAACACTTGGCACCCCTTGCATTTTGGACTAATTCCTTGGCCTCTTCTAGGGCGGTTGGCTAGAAGAAACCATGTCGGAAGGCTTTGGCGACGAGTGCTCTTGAGGCCGCATGATGGCCGCACTCGCCGTGATGAATGTCTTTGAGAATCGCTTGGCCTTGCTCTGGCTCGACGCAACGCTGGTGAACACCAGTGACGATGCGTCTGACCAGCTCTCTGTTGACTATGGTGTAGGCTGCCGCTCGGTGCTGCACTTGCCGAGCCGAGGTTTCGTCGGTTGGTAGCTCTCCGCTTACTAAGAACTTCAGGATGGGCTAGGCCCATGAGCATGCTGCTATTTCTTGAACTGCCAGTACTGCGACTTGGACGAGGGCGGCTGGGCTGGGAGGCGGCGGGCTGGAGTCCGTGGCCGCTTGCTGGGTTGATGAAGTCCCCGGGCCGACTGGCGCAGCCCCCGGGCCGAGCTCTGGAGTCTTCGCAATGGTTGCCGTAGTCCCCGGGCCGGGTTCTGAAGTCCCCGGGCCGGTTTCGACTGCGGCGATCTTTGGGCCATCTGCAAGGATTCTCGTGCCATCTGCTGAGGCTTTGGAGTCGGATCCGACTTCTTCAGGGGGAGCCGGCATAAAAATTGAGTCTGAATCTGGTGAAGGCTTGACAGATGGCTTGAGGAGGCGCTGGAGGGCGACGCCGGATGGTATCGCCTGGCGGGTTGAGCCGATTCGTGCCAGGGTGTCTGCTTGGTCGTTGTCGTTTCTTGGTATGTGAAGAAATTCGCACCCCTCAAAATATCCACTGAGTTGCTGTACCAGGAAACGATAGCTCGCCATGTTCGCATCTTTGGCGTCCCAATCGCCAGATGACTGTTGGACCAGCAGGTCGGAGTCGCCGTAACACAAGATCCGGCGAATGCCAAGTTCTTTGGCGAGCCAGAGCCCGTGAATGAGCGCCTCGTATTCGGCGGCGTTGTTGGAGGCGGCAAAATGGATTTGCAGCACATACTTGAGCTTGTCGCCTTTGGGGGAGGTGAGGACAACGCCGGCTCCCAAGCCGGTGCGCATCTTGGAGTCATCGAAATGCATCTGCCAATGGGTGGAGTCGGGTGCTGGTGGCAGGTACTGGGTCTCGGCCCAGTCGACGAGGAAGTCGGCCAGTGCTTGCGACTTGATGGCGGTGCGGGGCTGATAATAGATGGTGTAGGGGGCCAACTCTATGGCCCATTTGGCCACTCGGCCAGAAGCATCTCGGCTTCCGATGATCTCGGCCAGTGGGGCTGTGCAGACCACAATGATTGGATGTTCTTGAAAGTAAGGCTTCAACTTCTTGGCGGCAAAGTGTACGCTGTAGCACATCTTCTGATAGTGGGGGTAGTTCTGCTTGGAGGTTGACAGCACTTCGCTCAGGTAATATACCGGTCTCTGGACAGGTAGCGCCTTGCCTTCCTCCTTGCGGTCGACTATGATGACTGTGCTGACTACTCGGCTGGTGGCGGCAATGTACAGGAGCATGGGCTCTTTAGGGGCCGGAGCCGCCAGCACGGGGGGAGTAGTCAGCATCTTCTTCAACTGGAGAAAAGCTTCATCCGCCTTGGGGTTCCATTCGAAGAAGGTGGTCTTCTTCATGAGCTGGTATAAGGGGAGGGCCTTCTCGCCCAGCCGACTAATGAACCGGCAGATGGACGCCAAGCAGCCGGTGAACTTTTGCACATCTAGTAGTCGGCGGGATACTTCCATCCTCTCGATGGCCTTGATCTTCACAGGATTGCACTCTATGCCGTGTTCGGAGACCAGGAAACTGAGGAGCTGGCCGGCTGGTACTCCGAAGGCGCACTTCTCAGGGTTGAGCTTGATCTGGAATCGGCGCAGGTTCTCGAAGGTGTCCTTAAGGTCTTCCAGCAGTGTTCCTCGCTCCTCCGTCTTCACTACCACATCATCCACGTAGACGTGGGCGTTTCTGCCGAGCTGCTTGAGGAGGCACTTCTGCATGCAACGCTGAAAGGTGGCGCCGGCATTTCTCAAGCCGAACGTCATGGTCAGGTAGTAGAAGGCTCCGAACGGTGTGATGAAGGCGGTCTTCAGTCTATCAGCCGGGTTCAGCTTGATCTGGTGATATCCTGAATATGCATCTAAGAAGCTCAACAGCTCGCATCCGGCTGTGGAGTCTATCACCTGATCAACCCTCGGCAGAGCGAACGGGTCCTTGGGGCAGGCTTTGTTGAGGCTTGTGTAGTCAATACACATCCGCCACTGCTTGTTCTTCTTCAGTACCAGGACCGGGTTTGCTAACCATTCTGGAAAGAACACTTCCATGATGAAACCGGCTGCCAAGAGCCGGGCTATCTCTTCTCCAACAACTCTTCTCTTCTCTTCCGACAGACGGTGCAAGGGCTGCCTGACGGGCTTCACATCAGATCGGACATGTAACTTGTGCTCGGCGAATTCCGTCGGTACACCTGGCATGTCCTTGGGAGACCATGTGAAAATGTCCCGATTCTCACGGAGGAAATCGACGAGCTCGCCTTCCTATTTGCTGTCAAGGTTTGCACCTATGACAGCATACCTTTCCGGGCGCTCCGGGTCCAAGGGTATCTTCTTTGTTTCCTTGGCCGGCTTGAACGAGCCCTCAGCTTCCGACTCCTTGGGGCCGGACGACATCTCAGGCTGCTTGCCGGCCATCGCCACAACCCGATCGAGAAGCCGCTTCTCAGCTGCGATCACCAGGGACTCAGCTAGCCGGCTGCTTTCTGCCACGCAAGCGGACGACTTTCTGTAGTCGCCGGCTACGGTCAGGATCCCCTTGGTACTCGGCATCTTCATATTGAGGTAGGCGTAGTGGGGGACCGCCATGAACTTGGCCAAAGCAGGTCGGCCAAGCAGAGCGTGATACGGACTTTCGAGGTCCACCACTTCGAACCAAACTGGCTCTCGGCAAAAATGATCCTTGTCCCCAAAGAGGACGTCTATCTGGATCTTGCCAATCGGTGAGCAGGAAAGGCCAGGTACAATGCCGTGGAACACCGTCCGGCTGCTCTGGAGCTGTCTTTGCTTGATTCCTAACTTCTCCATTGTGTCCTTGTACAGGATGTTGATGCTGCTGCCTCCGTCTATCAGGACTCGCGAGAAGCGAGCGGTCCGCCTATCCGCGGCAAGGGTGGCTCCCAAGAAAAGGGCGTAGGAGCCTGGATTTGGCATTACCTCTGGGTGATCAGCTCTGCTCCAACTGATAGGCTTCTCGGACCAGTGCATGAACTCTGGAGTGTCTGATGCTACTGCGTTTACTTCTTGCTGCTGCAGCCGCCTGCTGCGTCGGTCGTCGGCCACACTGGTGAACACCACGTAGGCTCCATGCTCTTCTGGGTACTCGTCTTGTATTGCGCCGACTGGCCTGACAGCCGGCTGCTGGGGCGGCGGTGGAGGCGGCGGCCCAGCAGGCTGCGGAGGCTGGAGGCCGTCTCCCTTGGCGATCCTGGTGAGCCAGTGACACTTCCGGGTGGTGTGGTTTGACGGCTTAGCGCCGCTGTGGAATTTGCAGGGGCCGTCTAGAGTCTGCTCGTAAGAGAAAACCGGCAACCAGTTGGACTTGCCGCCTTTCTGTCGCTTGGTCGGAGGCTGCCCTTCTGGCTGCTGGTCTTCGACCGTCGCAACCTGCCGGCTGTTGGAAGCCGGCCGCGGGGCCTTGCGCTTGTGGTTGCTCTGATGCTGTCGCCCACTGGTGTCTCCAGCCGGAGTTCTAGGAGCCTGAGGAGCCACCTTGCCAGTCGCACTGACTTCAATCTCCGTCTTCATGGAGGAGTCGGCCGTAGCGTACTTGTCTGCTATGATCAGCAGCTCGTCGAGGGTCTCTGGCTCGTCGCAAAGGAGCTTGTGCTTGAGGAGAGTGCCTTCTCTGCACCCGGCGGTGAAGTACTCGATAGCTTGCACCTCGTGCACGCCCTCGTAGGAGTTCCGGAGCTCGCCCCAGTGCGTGAGGTAGTCACGAGTCGACTCGTTGGGGCCTTGTACGCACAAGGAAAGCTGGCGAGGCTTGGGAGGTCGCTTGTACGTGCTCGTGAAATTGCGGATGAAGGCTTCGGTGAAGTCAACCCAGCTGTTGATGCTGCGGGGCTTCAGGTTGTTCAACCATGTCCGGGCCGTGCCTTGGAGCATGAGCGGAACATATTTTACGGCAACACGCTTGTTGCCGTTCGCTATGTTGACGGCCGTGGAGTAGTCAACCAGCCAGTCTTCCGGCTTAACGGAGCCGGTGTTCTTGGGCGTGTCTCGTAGGAGCGTGAACCCTTTGGGGAAGGGCTCGTCTCGGATGCGAGGTCCGAAGCACGGCGGACCCAGCTCGTCCTCTTCTTCCAGCGCCAGGGACCGGTGGAGTCGGTTGATCTGGTGGCGGGCGTCGTTTTCGCCGACTCCCTCTCGGCGGCCAAGGCGGTCGCCGAGAGTCGGATGCTCGACGGGCGGCGGGGACACTCGCCTTTCTCTGCGTGGAGGGGGAGGTAGGTAGTCGTCCCGCCGCTCCACTGCTCTGGGCGGCCGTCTTGGTCGCGCTCGATGGTGACGTGAGTCCGACTGTGGCTGACAGCCGGATCCTTGTCTTTTCTTCCGCGGACACCGCCAGTTGGCGTCCGAGACGTCGCGCCTTGGTCTCGGCGGGGTGGCGGGCCGTCGTTCTGTCGTTGCGGCGCCTCCGTGCAGCAGCCGACCTCGTTCTGCGCGGCAGCCGCGTCGCGTAGCTGCTGGACTCGCTCCGTCATCAGGCGGCGTTCTTCACCTTCGAAGTTGTCCAGCTCGTCCGCCGCCGCCTGGGCGGCGCGGATGTTCTCTGCTGGCGTGGCATATACGGGGCGATTGGCCCTGAACAGGTTGGCGATGGCCATGCCGCGCTGCCGGACTGCGCCTAAGCGGCTAGGCCCATTTGGAGGCGGCGAGCCGCCCACAGCGCGATCCATCTCGCGCTGGTAGGCTTCCGACAAGCGTCTCATGCTCGCCAGCTTCTTCGCGCCTTCGACGAGCTGAAGGCGGCACGCCTCCATCGTCTCGGCGTCAGCGTCTTCTGGAATAGGCACGGTTAGGTCTTGTAGAGCCGCGTCGAGGGGGTCGTGAACTCCTTCACCGGGGTGCTCGCCGTGACTGATGACGAGCACTTCTGTGACGGCGCTTTTGCCGCTCTCCGCGCGAGGGAGCGGCTCGTCGTAGACCACCACGTTGGTGGGGAACGCGTCGAGCGACGCGGCGTCAGAGTCGACCAGCATCGGGTCGGTGGAGCCTACGGACTCCAAGTCCGCGGCGGGCTCGCCAGCGACGTGGAGCTGTTCGAGGAGGCCCGCAAGGAGGCTCTCGGGGCCGCCCGTGCCTGCGTCGGATGCAGGCTCGTCGGAGAGGCGAACCTCACCGACGAGTTCGGCGAGGCAGCTGGCCGCGCAGGCGATCTCAGCGCCGTGCAGCGCGTCGGCGCAGACTCCGTCCGGCGTGCCGGGCTGGCTGCGCTCGCCAGGGAGGAAAAGGGTTCCCGTCCAGAGCAGGTCTCCGGACGACGGTGCACCTAGCCCCACGGTGGGCGCCAAATGTCGGGGGTTGGGTGCGACATATGCCAAAGGATGGCTTATCATGGAGGGGGCGAGTAGAACGTCGCCGGTGCCTGGAAACGGGATGAGGCGAAGGCATGCATGCCGGCGAATCTTACCCAGCTTCGGGGCTCTCCGTGGAGATAATACCCCTACTGCTGCTCTGCGGGGTCTCCGCATGATCACTATATCAAAGTGGATACAAGATCGCTCCTTGAGCTGTTCGGGGAGAGGAAGAAGAAGGGCACGGCTAGCTCCTCTCTTCCTTCTATGTGTGTCTAGAACTATTAGTGTCCAACCTCTTGCATGGGTGCCCCGGGGGGTATATATAGGCCTACCCCTTGGGGGTACAATGGTAATCCGGCGGGGCGCGGGTCCCAGCCGTCTGTCTCTTAGGTCGCCGTCTTCTTCGCCGACTACTGGGGCCCGCTGACTAGCGGACCCCGCCAACGGGCCCTGCATGGGGCCGACAGGCCTTGTCCGCCGCTAGCGGGTCTTGCCGGCTGCGGATTACTGTAACCGTGCTTCTGATGACGCTGGTTTGGTCGTGGGGTCATGGCAACAGTGCCGTCGCCTGACGGGCGATCACTGTTGCCATTCCCTATCTTGTCTGGTTAATGGCGCGCGAGTCTCATGGGAGGGGTCGGCCGACTCCCTGGGGCCGACTCTGGGACTCGGCTGTCTTGTGGCGCTCTCGCCGTCTTCAGTACCTCCGCCGACAGGCGGGTCCCGCCGTCTCCAGTCGTACAGACAAGCCGTCGTGGGCACAGGGGTCTGCCAATGGGCTGATGTTAGGGCCGGCGTGGCTACAGTGCCGCGCCGAACGGAGATCTCCGTCAGTACGGCGTACTGTGGCCATGCCCGCCCTTCGTGAGCGGGGCAGGGGTGGGCCGCGCGGCGGCCACACCCCATCCCGTCCGTAGTCGCGTGGGTCGAAGGTGGTTGGAGTCGCAGGCCGACTCCCCATAGCCGGCCTCTCTGGAGATCGCCAGTTGTGAGTCGGCTTTCCTCAAGGCCACCTCTGGGACTCGGCCGTGAGGGGCAGTCGGCGGCTCTGCCGCCGACTCTCAGAAGGTGGCTCTTCGTCTTGAAGTCTCGAGGGGCGCAGCCTGCCCTGATGCTTAGAAAGGTCCGGGAGCTCGGGTTTGCCTACCCGTGGCCCATTACTTCGACAACATGCTCACATAGCATGGATCATCGATGCCTGCCTCATCAGACTCCAAGATTGTACGTACATCATTTGCTCATTATATTAATCTCATTGATGCTCGATCCAACGCCACCGGCAGCTTAATTACGTGCCCAGCAGGGCTATTCTCCATTGGTTGCAACAAAAAGCTTGCTTGGGTTCTCCCTCCCCTTTTCTTGCTGCCTTCCTAACAAAGCAAGTTTCATGCAAACTTTATACACAGCCGACATGCACACACAATATACTACTCCCTCTGTCCCAAAATATAAAAACATTTTTAACACTACACTAGTATCAAAAACGTTCTTATATTATGGGACGGAGGGAGTATGTTGCTAGAGATGAAATTTACTGCGCGTACACTTTTGGTCATAAATTCCTTGCTCGTGTTTCACACTAGAAATGGATAAAACACCTTAAGAAGATGAAACCTTAAGAAGATAAAACCTTAATAGAAAACGGAAGGAAACCGTCGGCGGCAGCTGTCAGTTAGTAACGGAACGGGACGACAGGTTTATATGATGCAATGATGTCAGACTCACGTGGCCGTTAAGCAAAAGTGAGCAAAATCGCTGATATATATGCCTTCCCTGGCTTTGGATTGGGTTGAGAGTTATCCATGGATCACATGCCTCATCAGACTCCAAGGTTGTACGTACACCATTTGGTCATTATATTAATCCCATCGATGCTCGATCGAACGCCACTCACAGCTTAATTACGTACCCAGCAGGGCTATTCTCCATTGGTTATAACCAAAGCTTGCTTGCTTGCTTTCTCCCTCCCCTTTTACTTGATGCCTTCCTAAGAAAGCAAGTTTGATGCAAACTTTATAGCTAGCCGACATGCACACAGAGTACTATGTGCTAGCTTTTGTTTGAAATTTTACTTTTGAATTTTCAATATTGCTAGACGAAATGTACTGTGCTTATGAGCATACCAGTGAAAATCCCTTGCTCACGGTTTTTTTGAACTGCACCCCCTCTGATTTTTGTTTAAAGAAACCATGGTCTCCTGATACAAACTAACTGAAAAGTTAACCGGAACGATGAACTCATGTTTTACACTAGATGAAACAATTTAGGTAGATCACGTCATACATCTCGCCTAATTGCACCTAACCTTAAAAACCTCTAACGTCAATGGTAGGTGGCCCATAGTGTAAACGAGCTAGAATGACCGACCAATGCCGTTGAATCAACGCAACCCTTCAACTGGTCATGTACGTATAAATGACATGGCAATGAAGAATATAATTAACTAACTAACCTATCAGCATCAATCCATCAGTAGGTCAGAATGAACCGATCGAACAATGGAGCAGACAGAGTACATCTTTGAGGTGCTTAACACGTAGATCAAACGTGTACAAAGGGCAAGCAGAATTCATCAAGCCGTGTTCTCAGCTGTAAAACATCTTATGAAGTAATCAGTTAATTAATCTAGTGCCTATATAATACTTCCTCTGTTTCTAATATTTGTCTTTGAGAGATTTCAAATGAACTACCACATACGGATGTATGTAGACATATTTTAGAGGGTAGATTTACTCATTTTGCTCCGTATGTAGCCACTTGTTGAAATCTCTAGAAAGACAAATATTTAAAAACTGAGTAGTCAGCTGCAAAAGAAAGACATCAGATAAAGGCAAAAGGAAAGAAGAAAGTGAGGGCGTTTGGCTTCGAAAGGCATAGCCGTCAACAAGTATGCTTTGCTGGCTAGCTTACGTGAAACTCAGGCGCCATGCGTCCTTACGTGTGATCCACGGCTCGCCATGTTCGGTCGAGTGCACAGCCACCAGATTTTACCTGAGGACTTCACATATTCGACCTCTGTCTCGGTGAATAAGTCATTCGCGTAGTTCTAGATCGACGATTTAACTATCTAAATATGTATTATATGTGGAAAAAATATATATATTAAGAAAATACATCCGTATAGAAATCTAGTGATATACTTTTCATGAGATATAATACATATTTAATTCCTCAAATCGATGACCTAGAACTACGTGAATGACTTATTCACCACCCCATGCCCATTTAGGGCTGGGTTAGATCATTCTTGCATTCTCTCTAAAATAAAAGGTCATTGTCGTGCTAATACAATTGGATTTGATCTAAAAAAAATACAACTGGATTTGATCTAAAAAAAATACAACTGGATTTATCTATTTCTAAGAGTTTCCGATGAACGAGGAACACAGAAACGTGATTTTCTTGAGAATAGGACATGTAAAATATAAAATCTCCATGCATGACCATGAAGCAGGTGTCGATTGTTTAGGTTGTGGTTTTGGGTTGTCAATTTTTATCTTCTTTCTGTCTAATCAATACATGCAATTCTTCAACATGATTCAAAAAAAATGTGTTTGATGCCCTCTCACGGTGTCTGGAGCATCACCAAACAAGATGGAGATCGAGATACCGGTGCCTGTTGCCCTTGAGAAGAGGTTGAAAATTCCGACGAAAAGGTGGTGGAGCTAGACGTGGAGTCCATCAAATTCGACGATGGTACAACTGTCATACATCAAATCAAAGTTTCCGTGTTTCCCTCATTCTCTTCACCCAATTGGCAACAAGCCCCCTCAAGCATGGACCAATCGAGAGATCACGAGATAGATAGGTAGTTGCGCCACGTATGTGATATAAGATATCGTGACAGTGACATGGCTCACACTGCAGAGCAGCTCCACGTACGTAGCGTACGTGGATTAGCTGGCTTAGCTGGAGCTGTGCTGGCCACATAACAAATGGCAGCTAATCTCAGCAACCATGATTTCAATGTAGATGTCGTCGCCATCATCAATCGATCAACCTGATGTACGTACGTTTGGAGGTCGGCCGGCGGGCTTGGTCATTAATTGGTCAATCAGGGTCGAGACTAGTGATATAATTTGTTAATTTGGAGGAGTACTATTAGTCTCCCCAGACTATTGGTACGTAGTACAAGTCTCTAAAACTTTCTATATTAATTTGATTAGGGAGTACCAGATGCGACTAATCCAGCAAGAAAATATGCTCGTATTGTACTACATTAGCTAGCCGCCGGTCAGTATTAGTATTTGATTAGGTAGTCAAGCTGTTGGTGCAGCTTCGTCTTGTTATTCTAGGGTAATACTAGCAGTGCAAATTGTGTTTGAAATAGTTTGGCGGACGCTGGATCCACTCCAGCTATATACTAACATTAATTTGAAGATGGATCCACGCCCGCGGCATGGATCCAACACCGTTATTTTCCTTGTCCATGCAATGAAGTGTAGTGCCGGCTGTGAACGCGAGCAAATTAGCTTGTGTAGATGGATCATTGCGCTACAGTGGCCCGAAGCAGAACCAGATCCGTGGCAGCTGCGGGATTCAAGGGGGAGGGGCAGTGCGATGCAAGCGTACGTACGTGCTCTCAACAGTGCTACGTTACTGGTGATTGTAATGTGCCACATCAGGATACCTGGGGTTAGGAGGACGCGGCATGTGCATGTATGTGATCTAGCTAGCTGTTGTGTTCCATCCTCCTGACTGAAGAAGCTTCCCACATCGTCGTTCCAGTTATCGATCGGTGCATCAGCAGCAACTTGTAGTAGTACATGTTGAGGGCATCTCCAGCCGTTGGCCCCCCAGGGGGCCCGGGGGGCGATTCGGTCCCGAGCCGTCGGCCCCCAGGCGCCGCCCCCAGGCACGTATACAAAAAGAAGAACGGCCGTTCGGCGAAACTATAATAGAAAGTAGTTAAATTTCGGCTAAACATGGCAAATTTCGGCGAAATTCGCGCATTTTCATTACATAAAACAAAGGGGCTGAAGTCGTCGCCGCCATCGTCGTCGTCGGCCTTCTCCTCCTTGCCGCGGGCGCCCCTGCTGGACCCGGCGTCGCCATGGCGGGCTGGCGGCGGCGCGTCGTCGTCGTCGTTGTCGCTATCGTGTAGGACGACGACCCCGTCTTCATCGCGGCCGCGTCGGCGCTCCTGAAGCGGCGCAGGGCGGCGCGCTGGCGCTCCTTCACTTTCTCTCGGCGCGCCTTCTCCATCGCAATAGAGTCCTGGCGCGCCCATTCTAGGGCCGCGTCATCGTCGTCGAACTCCGCCTTCACCGGCGCCAGCCCCGGCTCCGTCTTGGGCTTGACGAAGCGCGGAGGAGCCGACGAGGAGGAGGCGCGCCGGCCGCCCTCGTTGATGACGATGCCGGCGCTGCGAGCGCGCCGGCCGAGCGGCGACTCCGCCGCGGGCTCGGCCTTGACGCCGAGCAGGGCCGGAGTGCCGGAGGAGTGTGATGAGGATCGGGAGAAGGAAGAGGAGGAGGAGGACCCGAACCTCCTTGGCGCCCATGGCCCGACGCGTCGGTGCTGCGCCGGGGGGTACGCCAACGGCGGGTCGTTGCCGCCCTCGAGGTACGTGAGCACGCCCTCGAGTGTGCGGCCGGGGACGCCCAGCAGAGGTGGCGCCCCTCGCTGTTTTGCCGGCCGCCGACCACCGGCGCGCCGTTGGTGGACGCCAATCGCTGCTGCTGGCGGCGCTCGAAATACGCCGCCCAGTACGCGTGGTTGTCGGCGGCGTACTGGGGGAGGGAGAGTTGGGCGTCGGTGAGGGACGCGCGCATGATCTCGACCTCCTCGGCGAAGTACTTCGGCTTCGCCACGGCGTCGGGCAACGGGGGAATGGGCACTCCCCCGGCGCTGAGTCTCCACCCCGTCGGCCTGGCGCGCATGTCTGGCGGCGCCGGGATGTTCGCCTGGAACAGGAGCCAGGACTCCTGTTCGCGGAGCGAACGGCGGCCGAAGCTGTTGGCCGCCGCCTCGTCTCCGGGGAAGCGTTCTGCCATGGCGACGGCGGGGCTGGGCGGGGCTGGGCGGCGGTGCTCGGGAGAGGCCTGGAGAGGGAGGGGCTGGACGGCGGCGGGGGCGGGGCTGGTGTGGGCACAGGCGAGTGCAGTGCGCCGGCTTTTATAGCCGGGCCGCGCCCGTGTGTACGCGTGCGAGGGGGAGAGGCGTCGGCGCGCCGCCCCGTGAAGCGCCGCCCATGAGGCCATTGCCATTGATTCCCCGCGGGAACCGAGGCCATTGGGGAAAGACGAGGCGCCGAGTCACTGACGCGGCTGGCCCGCGTCTTTTTCGCGCCAAAACAGCTCGCCCCGGCGCCCCCGGGCGCCCCCCAGCGCGCCGGGTTCGGGCTGGGTCCGCCGGCGCTGTTTTCGGCCCAAGCCGGCGAAAATCGGGCTCCTGGGGACGCGACTGAGCCGTTTTTTCGGCGCCGGCGCGAAAAAATCGCCTGGGGAGGCCTTCCTGGGACGCGGCTGGAGATGCCCTGACGCAGCATGCATCTTGCCGGCTAGCTAGTGGAGTGATATTTTTTTATTGATAGTTTGGTACTACTGGTTGTAGAAATATCGGAAGAAGATCTTCAGGGTAGGGGGTCAGACGCTTGCACTTGCACGCCCATCTCCAAGGTCGGCTTCTAGCTAGTGCTCCATTCATGGGTCGAAATTTGAAAGGGGCTAATCTGACTAGTGCTCCTTCCGAAATATCATTAACTAGTTAATACAATACTACTACGAATTAATCGAAACGCACGCACACGCACACGCACACGCATGTACACACTACCAAAAAAAAACATCGCATGCCGAGCGCATGAAAAAAGAAATAAACTCGGCAAACACTGGATGCTCGGCAAAGCAAGGTCCGAGTGCAACACTCGACAAAGCCTTTGTCGGGGTGCATATATCAGGCTTTCATCGAATATTTTTGATACTCAACGTAGTATGGTATTCCTGTAGAGTATAAGTCGTTACTACAAGCATGTTTCCAAGTTCTTTTTTCTCTGTCGGTGCGAGGCCTATGAAATGATTATATTTTGCGACGCATACAACTACACTACCGGAGCTTCTTCAGCAAGATGGAGAGCGATCGATACATGTGATGTCCACGCGTGCGTGCGTGCTTGCTGTCCGGTGTATAAGGTTGGTGGCACGTCACATGCATGGTTCATCTCATCTCAGCGAATGAATCGATCGCCAACCTTGCACGTTTGTGCTTAGTTTGTTTGTTCGATCCGTCGAGCGCCGACTGTACCATGCATGTGACATGTTACACGTAGTGCCCACGAGTTCCATGCACTCAACTGTGCGGCTCACCAGTCACAGGCCCGCTATGACCTTCAGGCAATACTTCCGTAGGATCCCCCATTAAGTACCCTGCAAATGTTTCGCACTACATTTGTTTCAAAATATTTAAAATTTTAGGTTTGTCCTTAGTCAAACTTCCTTAAGTTTGACAAAATTTGTAGAAAATATATTAATATCCACAATATCAAATACATAGTTTATGATGAGTCCAACAAAACTAAAGATGTTGATATATTTTTTCTATCCATTAATTTGGTCAAACCTTACAAAGTTTAACTTGGGACAAACCTAAATCTTTAATTATTAATTGCTTATTATTATTTTTAGACAATGAGGCGTGTTTATCTAATTAACGGATCAGTATACATGTACCTACGTAGCAACTTTCCCCACTTGCAAGTGGGACTGGATTTAGATCTATTGGAAGATCCATAGTTCGCTAAATCAGGGTTGGTGTCCTACTCAGGAAGGCCAGACCGCAGCGGCTCCCTGAAGATGGAATAAAGGTCTCCCCGTGTAGCCCCTGTTCCAGTGGTGCGTCTAGCATCGTTCGTGGGCATGTGGAGGTGTCGCTCCGGCGGATCTATCCTCGGTGGATTTGCTCGGATACTATTGTTGTTCGTCTATATTCATGTGTCTTCAGGTTAGATCCTTTCGATCTACGTTATTCTTCATCGGCGGCGGTTGATGTTCTGATGCGATAGTCCTATGTGGCCTTAGCACAACGACTTTCCAACTGTCTACTAAACAAGTTATGCCCGACTCCGGCGAGGGAGGGGCGATAACGGCGGCACGCCTTCGGCTCGTTTCAGTGTTTTTAGTCGTCGTTAGGTGGTCTACATATCTCGATGTAATTTTTATTATTTCTGGTGTTCATTGTACTGTCATGATTGAAAATTAATAGATTGGAAGTTTTCTTGTAAAAAAAAAAGATCAATGTTGTTGTGCTGCTACATGGACTCAAGAAGGACCGACACCCCTGTAGATTATTTAGTATCGATGGATTAAGTATTCTTGGTTAACTACCTACTACTTTAGTGATATAAATGCTTTTATATTAGTTTACAGAGGGAGTACTTATTAGTCATTTTTGCAACAACAGAAAACCTTATTTGTATATATGTACTCCCAACACTGTTTGTATTGGTTCAATTTCATTGGTAGTGGAGTTAACTTTTAAGCTGTTGGTGCCTCAGAATATCCACACGTTCGTACACGAGGTAGGAGTACTCCACTACCGTAGTGCTACTAGTATACTAGTTTACACGGCCTCGGCCAGCTAGCTTAGATAGACAAATTAAACACACTAGTATGAGAAACGATCATCTCGATCTGGCCTAATTTGAAATTAGCAGTGTACTCCTTCCTCGTGACCGCGGATTGGTTTACATTCGGGCAACACTTCGTAGGAGCTCCCATTAAGTGTCATGCAAATGTTTCGCACTACATTTGTTTCAAAATATTTAAATTCTAGGTTTGTCCTAAGGAAGTTAATTAGGTTTGACCAAATTTGTGGAAAATATTTTAATATCCACAATATCAAATATATATAGCATGAAAAATATATTTTATGATGAATCTAACCTAACTAATTGATGTTGTAGATATTGATATATTTTTTCTATCGACTTGGTCAAACTTGCAAAGTTTAACTTAGGACAAAACCTAAATCTTTGATATTTTTTTGCGAATACTAAATCTTTAATTATTAAACTTATTATTATTTTTAGACAATGAGGCTTGTTTTTCTAATTAACCAAACAAGCATGGATCTGTACACATGTACCTATGTAGCAACTTCCCCCACTTGCAAGTGGGACTGGATTTCGATCTATTGGAAGATCCATAGTTTGCAAAAATCAGTGTTGGATTTAGATCTACATGGACTCAAGAAGGACCAACACCCCTGCAGATTATTTAGTATTGATGGATTAAGCATTCTTGGTTAACTAACTACTACTCCCACTGTCCGTAAAAAAAATGCTCTTATATTATGGACGGAGGGAGTACTTATTAGTTGTTTTTGCAACAACAAAAAACCTTATTTGTATATATGTACTCCCAACACTGCTTTCGTCTACGTTCGCGTGTCTTCGGATTGTATCTTTCTGATCCATGTTATTCTTCATCTGCGGCGGTTGCTGTTCTGGTGCGCTGGTCCTACGGGGCCTTAGCACGACGACTTTCCGACTGTCTACTACAACAAGTTGTGCCCGACTCCGGCGATGGAGGGGTGATGACAGCGGCGCGCCTTCGGCTCGCTTCAGTGCTGGTAGTCGTCGCTAGGTGGTCTATGGATCTGGATGTAATTTTTATTATTTCTGGTATTCATTGTACTGCCATGATTGAAGATGAATAGATCGGAATTTTTCTCGCAAAAAAAAAAACACTGCTTGCTGGTAGTGGAGTTAACCTTTAAGCTGCTGGTGCCTCAGAATATCCACACGTACGTACATGAGGTAGGAGTAGTCCTCATCAGCAAGTACTCCACTACCGTACTGCTACTAGTATACTAGTTTACACTACTAGTATACTAGTTTACTTGGCCTCGGCCAGCTAGCTTAGACAGACAAATTAAACACACTAGTAAAAGAAATCGATTCATCTCGATCTGCTTCAGACTAGCCACAGTGGAAGTAACTTCATCAGTAACATTGAGTCTAACTCAGCAAAATTGCTTATTTGGCAATGAGTTAATGAGGAGAGAGATAGTTACAGTAACTTAGCTAGTTATTGTAACATCACATGTCCCAATGCAATATGAGTCTATAATCTAATAAATAAAGCTTTGCATGTTACCACACTTATGTTACTACCCACTATAAAGGTAGTAACATAAATATATGTATGTTACTAGTGTATATTACTCACCATTGTGGCTAGTCTCAGTGTACTCCTTCTCGTGGCCGCGGATTGGCTAGCTGTTCCATAGATCTTAATTAGTCATGTGCTTACGAATCACCTTGTGTCACCGTGTGTGTGTCCAGGAGTTACTTTGGAGCCACGTGGATTACATATATACTAATAAGTTGTCTTAGAAACTTAACCACTCACTCAGCTTGTGTCTACCACCGGTAAATACAGGTGTTTTCTTTTATAGAAAATGGGGATCACCCCCGGCCTACCAGTAAATACTGGTGTACTCCAGTTACTAATTAATTATCCCCTCTTTTCCTACTGATTGCTCCAGTTATTGTGCACCTGTCGCCGTACGTTGAGTGTTTCATCATAGTTGCAACGTAATTAACCAAGTCGTCTAGGTGTTGCTTGACAGAAACAGCCGCCTTGGTTAATCTAGTTGTACGACAAATCAAGTTGACTGATGAACTCGCTAATTTAATTTTATGCAGTTAATCGCTGATCTACACGCAACTTGTCTCTAATTAAAGCAAACGCTAATCTTGCTGCTAGTAGATTCTATCATTCCAGTTGGTGCTGACATGAGCTCATTCCCCGGAGACTCACTTATATTTTACAAGCCTTTTTTTTTAGTTTGATTAAGGTTCAGTTATTTATTCATATGATTTTACTACAGTACTGATCTTGGAGGTGGCGTGCGGTTTATTTTAGTAGTAAACGGAAGGAAACTGGCGCGGTGGTCAGTTAGTAACGGAACGGGGCGGGACCGCGTTATATATGACGCAATGATGTTAGGCTCGCGTGGCCGTTAAGCCAAAGTGAGCAAAAGCGCATATTCTCGGCTGGCTTGGATCACATGCTCATGGATGCATCATCAGACTCCAAGAATGGTACACCATTTGCTCAGTATATTAATCCCGTCCGTGATCGGTCAAACCCCACTGGCAGCTTGATTGCTTACCCAGCAGGGGCTATTCTACAATGGCTGTAACCAAAGCTTGCTTGCTTGCTTGCTTTCTCCTTCCTAACAAAGCAAGTTTCATGCAAACTTTACAGCGGGCACGCACACAGAGTATACAATATTGCTAGATTTTGTTTGATTATTTTGAAATATACATATTGCCAGATGAAATGTAGTGCATGCACTTACCTGCACGCCAGTGATAGATTCATTGCTCACGATTTTTACTTTGAACTGCACCTGATACAAACACAAAGTGACTAGATAACCATTTTGTTTACAGAAGCCATGGTCTCCTGATACAAACCACTAAGTGACTAGATAACCGGAACAATGCGCTCATGTTTCACACTAGAGATGCATAAAACCTTAAGAACCTAGATGAAACAATTTAGCCACTAGATTGGGTCGTACGTCTCGCCTGATTGCACCTAACCTTGAAATTACCTAACGTCAATGTTGGATGGCCGCCGCCGGTACTGTAAACAAGCTAGCTTAACGTTGAATTAAGGCAACTCTTCAATTGGGTATGTACGTACATGTAAATGGCGGTGAAGAATTAACTAACTAATCTGTCTGTCGGCATCGATCCACATCAGTAGGCCAGGGCGCCATGCCAGAGTGAACGAACAGTGGATCAGACAGTACGTCTCTGAGGTGCTTAACACGTAGATCAACCGTGTGCAAGGTCCAGCAAAATCCACCTAGCGGTGTTCTAAGCCGTAAATCATTTTATGGGGTAATCAATTAATGTAGTGCGCATATGAAAGTACAAGGAAAGGGATGAGATAAAGGCAAAAATAAAGAAGAAAGTGAATGCGTTTGGCTCCCAAAGCCATTAGCTGTGAAGTATGCTTGGCTTGCTTGCCACGTGTAATGTATGTGCGATCCACGGATGTTGGGTTGAATGCACGGCCACCACATCTTACCTGATGACTTGAACAGGGTACGTGCACCACACCCTATGTCGATATAGGGCTAGATTCAGATAAAAAGAAAAGAAAGATATAGGGCTAGATTAGGTGATTCTTGCGCTAACACAACAGGATTTATCTATTTTGAAGAGTTCCCTATGGATGAGAAACACAGGAACACAATTTTCTTGACAAAAGGACAAGTGCATGTAAAATATAATATAAAATCTCCCTGCATGAACATATCATGTGTCGAAATCATCCTCCAAGGTCAGAACATTGGGCAAACGAAACGAAACCAGCGGAATTCAGTGGCCCCTTGACTATGCGACATTTTTTTATTTTTTTTTGACAAAGGGTGGATTTTATTGGCATAAAATGAAGTATCAAGAGAATACAAACATAATGAACGCACGCCCCGCCTCTGCGTAGTTAGGATGCACACAGCCAACATCAACGCATGCACACATAAAAAAGCCAGCAAATAGCAAAGTCATATAAGACCAAAGCTATGCGTAGGTGAGAAAAAAGAAAATAACCCAAAGCGATCCAATCCTCGATCGGCAAACTATAACAATGACTATATCTGCACCAACCATATCATGACACCATGTAGACGACGAGATTCTTCAACTACGACCGGAAAGAACATAGCTGAAGGAAGGGCAGGCATCATTTGTGCGTATTACGGATAACTATGTTTGAGAATCACACGTATATATGATCTGATGCTGATATATATTAAAGCAAGATTGTCCAAGTTTGTTTCGGATTCTGTTAGTGTTCGACAAATAAACTGACCTTTACGCCGAAATAAATATTGCGTATCATGAGTTATGTGTTATTATTTCAGGCCAAATCAATCTAGATATGATCGACACATGTCGTCATCCTCTTTCAATGAATTTTGTTTAGCTATTGGACTTGTCTGTATAGTTTTGTGACATCATCCGCAAACCTTTAGCCAGTTTTATTAGGTCTTACTTTTGCTAACTCACTTCCTCTCTTTCTCAGTAGTCAGTGGGATTTGTTATTCTCACCAATAGGATATGGATTTCTGTACCACTTATCATCCCATGTTCTCCACAGAAAAACTATACTAGTCCTACAATAGTGCAATATCAAGGGTTGCATGTCCCTTTCGATGTAAAGCGATGAACAAAAAGGCAAAAGGAAACAAATAATTGGACAAGTGTCCAAGTGTGCACGCATATAAAACCTAGAAACTAGTTGCACCTGCAGGGACCAAGCACAAACGAGGCCCGTAGAGACGGGTGTAGAGCGTAGACATGCATATTGATTTATCGAAAAAGAAAAGGGAATTTAAGTGGAAATATCAGACTGGCCACCCAGCCATCGGTCTCTCCCATCTCATTCTCTCCATGTATCAAAGGGTTTAATCCTAAGCTGTCAATTCCTGATCATAGCAGACAACACTACTGCAACCAAGATCTTGTTGGTTTCTGTGGGGTCTTCTCTTGTTGAGCATTCTCATTTTCTGACTCTTCACCAGCTAATAATATAGTCTCTTTGGGTTCTAAAAGCATTTCCATAATATAGTAGTCACTCTTTTTCGCCGAGTCTAAAAAAGCTTTCTTGTCTCATTGGCTGGCCCGGTTTCGTTTTGCTAGCTAGGGTGTGATCATGATTGGCTTGACCGTGTGAAGAAAGGTTGTTGATTAAGCACCTCTGCTTTCTTTGCGTCTCGAAGGGAGATGCCTTGCATCATGGCATGATCATGTGTCTTTCACTTTTCTTTATCCATTGCTTTGATCAAACGTTGGTGGTTTATTTTTCTGACATTGCGTTTGGAGCTTCAGTCCACAACGCTCATGTTATTCGGATCTGATCTCTTGTTCCATTTTGCTTTAGTAAAAGTTAAGTTAATTCGCCGCCGTTGTTCTTGTCGACAGGTGAATTAGGATATGCTGGTGTCCGGCAGCAATTTTATCAGACACACCGGCGGCTTCGACGAGACGAGTGCTGGACTTGTCAAAATGTAACAAATATAATTTGTATTGTTTCAGACATGATTTACCATAAAGAAACAATCGTCCTATTGCAATAGCATGCTTTAGTTGTGCAATCTCCAATGCATAATTAGCCCACCAATTGATTTCCCTAAACTCTTTTTCTTTGTGCAAAAATATCAAATCTATTATAAAGATTTACCGAAGTACAAAGAACCCCCAAAATAATATAAATTACGCCGAGGTCCATGGACAACCGAACGACCGTTGACGCCGCCAGAACGAGCCACCGACGCGCTGTTGTTGCCGCTCCATACGGGAGCCGGTCTGACCTTGTCGATAACAGGCGGAAAGTCTTCATGCAAAGGACCACCGTTCAGGAGCCGCGGTCGTCGTCATCGAATCCTTGAATCGATCTGAAGAACCTGACATCAAATCTTGTCATTGGGTACGCAGGACGAGAAACCCTAACCTCGCCGATCCAAGGAGCCGACAGGAATCTACGCTGGAGCTCCGACAAATCCATCCCGACGAACGAACTTGAGGAGGACCGGAGCCGGGAACACTGACTCGAAGAAGAAGCGCCCCATCCGTATGAGTGCCGCCCTTGCGAGAACTAAAACCCTAGCTATCTAAGCCGAGGCACCAGAAATACCCTCCTTGCCATCTGCCGCCGGAGCGGCAGGCGGAGAGAAGGCGAATCCACGGGCTCACCGGCGAAGATCCAAGGGAAGAAGGCTTTCCCTAATCGCCTTGCGAGAGGGAAAAGAAAAGATCGATGTTCACAACAAGCATTGGGAATGGTGCGAGCTGTTTTCCCTAAATCCCTAACGTACCTTCAAGAACCACGCGGCAAATTCCAAGAATTTCTGCATTTTCTGCAGTGCAGAGTACAAGAAGCAAGATTTTATTTTCGTTCTAAGTGTTTCATGGTAAGAAACCGCAGGAACACATAATTGTTACGAATTCGATTCTGCAACTGCGTGGTTCTGTCAGAGATGTGCTCGGATACGATCGTGCGTACGTGCTGTGTACGGTCTCTCCCTCCAATATCTACTTTGGCCTCGGATCGGCTAATTAACAAATCTGCGATGACGACGATCGGCGACGACGGCGGCATGGGGCGAGCGGCGCCGAGCGCGCAGTGGTCCGACCTCCCCGACGAGCTCCTCGAGATGGTCCGCTCCAAGGTCGCGTGCCCGCGTGGCCGCATCCACATCGCCGCCGTGTGCAAGTCATGGCGCGACGCCGCGTCCCGGCACCCGCCGCCGCCCGCCCTGCCGCTGCTCCTCCTCTCGCCGTGCGGCTGGCACACGTGGGAAAACAACAAGCTGCTCTACTGCCCCGAGGACGCCGGGGTCCTGAAAGTCCGGCTCCCGGCATGCTTGCGCGGCACGTGGTTCAACGGGTCCTTTGACGGCGGCTGGATCGCTGCCGGCCGCCTGAGGGCACGCGTCATCATCGCGAACCTCTTCTCCGGCGTCCAGGTGCCCCTCTCCAAGAAGCAGAGGACCATCGCGTGCCCGCGCCACCGCGGCCTCCCGTACCTCGTCTGGAAAACCGTCTTCTCCGAGGCCCCCACCTCGGGCGCGTGCCTCCTCGCCGCCATCACCGACACGTGCAACCTCGCGCTCTGCAGGATCGGCTCTCCGGACAGCGGGTGGACGCTGGACCGGTGTGACAAGGAGGGACTCGGCGACATCGCCTTCTGCCGCGGGGTGCTCTACGGCATGGCGCGCGAAAGCGAGGACGTGTTCAGGTACGACATCGGCGAGAAAGAAGACGGCGCGCCGACGATCACCGCCGCCCATCCGATCAATGTCCAAATGCGCCATGGCCCTCGACCCATGGGCAGGGGCTCCTATGATTACGCCAGCTACATCTTCGATCTCCATGGCAAGCTCGCCATGGCGGTGATGATCAAGTGGTCCGGAAACTGCCAACCCTTCTTCAAGGTGTTTGAGCTCGCCGAAGCCGATGATGCTAACAGTGACACCACACACGACTACAAGTGGGTGGAGGTGCAAAGCTTGGGCGACTACGCATTGTTCTTGGGACTAGCCTCCTCCTCCAGAGCGGTGCACGTGCCCGCGGGCGGCCGCGGTGGCGTGAAGAGAAACCACATTTACTACTCAAAACATCGATGCCTATCCACCAAAACAAATAAGAAGTTCGACGGGAAAGCATACCTGACGAGACCTATAGGTGGCGACTGGATGTATTGCAAGGAAGATCAAGACACCGACTATGGCGTGGAGAAGATCCCATCAGTAGGATACCACGTCGTTGGTGGCCCTTATCCTCCTGTCTGGTGCTTACCTCCCGACTTTTAGGACCTACATTTGATGTGAATGCAGTATTTTGGTTCATATAATTGGAGTCCCTTCAACTATCCAATTGTCGAAAATGCTCTAAGATTGGCGCAAGACACATTTGATGGCCTACTTTACTTTAGAGGCCCTGGATTGTTATGATATTAAGTACACCACCAATGTTTAGGTCCAAGTAGTGTGCATGGAAGATATTTTTAGCACAACCAACAAAGTGTATGACAACATACTTGTATTTTAGTTTTATTACCAAAAGTATGCACAATGTTTCCATAATATTCATAATTGAGTGTTTAGTCATGAAAAGTATTTATGGAAGGTTTGGACAAGTAATCCGAAGTGTGGAGGGGACGAGGGGTGTCCTTAAGCTTGTAGGTCGTGATGCAAATGATTAAGAAAAGTGCATGGAATACATGTGTTGATGATACGTGTTGGAAATTTATGCATATATTTTTACTCTAGAAGAAAATGTGTTTTTCTTCCTCTATGTGTTGTCCAAGAAATACATTCTACGTGCAGTATATGGTGAGAGACGAGTACTGTTAGAGCTACGTGAATAATCGCACGGGGTTAACGTAATCAGGTAGGTGGAGAAGTATGATTGGAGATAAGGGGACAACGGGCCCACTCGGATGAAAATCAGGGGGGAGAGTTTAGTTTGGAAGTTTACGTAGCTCTTAGATGTAGGATTACCGATGAGAGACATATATAATTCGTTGATGGTTCTGTTGGTTTTCATCTAACGTTGACTAATGCACCATCGATAGCAAGTTAAAAGGGGCTAATCATGCATAGTTCAGTTTCTGCCAAATTTTTGTCGGTCGGTTGGTTGAAATTTTGCCACGCACGAATGTAGCTAGCACCACTGGGTAGTGGTTCAGCACGATGGAAAGCGATGGAGTACATGAAGCTCACAAGTTAGCT
>NC_041385.1:6043085-6069563 GCF_002162155.2 Triticum dicoccoides | reverse complement strand
GCCAGCGGCGGCCAGGGCGGGAGGGCGGGCGGCGCGTGGGGCGTGGCGTGCCGGGCGCCCCCCCCCTTCCTCCTCCTTTCCGTCCTCGGCAGCGGTGGCCAGGCTCGCCGGCGTCGTAGTGGTGAGCCATGAAGCGCTGGATGGACGCCACGGTTGTCGCAGAGGTCGTAGTCGAGGAGGTACGCGGCCACCTCCCGCAGCACAGCGTGCTCGCCGCGGGCAGCCTCCTCCGCTCCTCCGTCCGCGCTGCCGACGAGTTGGGGTCGAGCTCCAGCCCAGGAGCACGCCCCAGTCGCCGCTCGCCGAGTCAGGCATGGCCGGCGTGGCAGACGGGCCAACCGCGCCTTGCTTCCTCCCCGCCTCGTCGCGTGGCGGACAGCGCCGCGCCCTGCTTCCTCCTCGTCGCCCGGCATGGCGGACGCGCGAGCTGCGGGACGTCGCGGCGGAAGCGGCCGCGGAAGGCCGGCGAGACGCAGAAGTCGTCCACGCAGAGGGTAGCAGCCGCAGGCGGCGGCGTCGTCATCGTCAGGAAGCAGCCGACGTCGTCGTCGGGAAGCAACGGGGGGGGGGGGAGCTACCTAAGAGCATCTCCAGCCGTCCCCCCGAGAGCCCCCCCAGGAGGCCTTTTTCATCGCCGGCACGTATTTTTTCGCCCAGTCAGGCCCCAGACCCTGAAATAGCCGGATTTAGCCAAATTTACGCCCGGCAGTACCAATCCAAACTCAGAAAGCTGTGGAGCAGCTGGGGCGCAGGCACTCTGTTTTGCATGCAAAAGCCCCACACGTCAGTCTCTCTCCTCACTCTCTCTCCTCATTTCCTCACAGGCCCACCACGTGCATGGCCTCTCTCCTGCAGCTCCAGCCACGCCGGAACCCGTCGTCCTCGTTCGTGTCGCCCCGTCTTGGCCAGTGTGAAGGACTCGGCGGAGGAGGCCCCGAGCGCGCCGGCCATGACGAGCCACGCACGGGCGGCACCGGCCCCTCGCACGGGCACGACTGGCGGCGGCCGGCGCCACGGGCGCGCCGGCCAGGGCGGGAGGGCGGGCGGCGCGTGGGGCGTGGCGTGCCGGGCGCCCCCCCCCTTCCTCCTCCTCCTCTCCGTCCTCGGCGGCGGTGGCCAGGCTCGCCGGCGTCGTAGTGGTGAGCCACGAAGCGCTGGATGGACGCCACGGTTGTCGCAGAGGTCGTAGTCGAGGAGGTACGCGGCCACCTCCCGCAGCACGGCATGCTCGCCGCGGGCAGCCTCCTCCGCTCCTCCGTCCGCGCTGCCGACGAGTTGGGGTCGAGCTCCAGCCCAGGAGCACGCCCCAGTCGCCGCTCGCCGAGTCAGGCATGGCCGGCGTGGCAGACGGGCCGGCCGCGCCTTGCTTCCTCCCCGCCTCGTCGCGTGGCGGACAGCGCCGCGCCCTGCTTCCTGGACGTCGGGCGGACGCGCGCGCCCTGCTTCCTCCTCGTCGCCCGGCATGGCGGACGCGCGAGCTGCGGGACGTCGCGGCGGAAGCGGCCGCGGAAGGCCGGCGAGACGCAGAAGTCGTCCACGCAGAGGGTAGCAGCCGCAGGCGGCGGCGTCATCGTCGTCAGGAAGCAGCCGACGTCGTCGTCGGGAAGCAACGACCCGCACGCCTCCGGGCGCGGCCGAGCCTGCTTCTGCCGCCACGCGTCCGCTGGATGAGACGTGGGTGGAGGCACGGCTGTGAACAATCTCACCCCCGGCGCAAAATATTGCCGGCGCACCCTAGGGAGCTGAAAATTTGGCTCATGGGGGGGCCAACGAGTGGAGATGCTCTAACGATCTTGAGGGGGTGAGCGACCAGGATCCCCCTAAACCCTAAGCCCTATGGCTATGGCACCACTGATTGTTAGGCTCTTTCATCGTTATTTAATTTCATTAATCTCACGATTTTGTCAGTACATACGTGACATGCGTTCGGTGCTTAGGTAGGTATTCAGGACATTATCGATCTTCTGTATGTATAGGAGTGGTGGAGTGCCATGTGCAGGCCATGTTTTCTTGAACTGACAAATCATACGTCGACCGATCTGTACACATGTACTACCTTCATTTTTCCAAAAAAATTGAAGTTCTGGGTTTTTCATCTGTCAAACTTGTTTATGATTGACCAAGTCTATAAAAAGTATTAACATAAGGAACACAGAATTAGTCTCATGAGATCTTTCTATGAAATATATACTTTTATACTATGTGTATTTGGTTTTGTAGATCTTAGCATGTTTTTTCATGTAGTTGGTCAAAATTAAATTAGTTTGATATAGGACAAAGTAGACAAAAGTAGAATTTCAATTATTTTAAAACGAAGGGAGTACGTACATACGTAGGAGTTTGCCTGGTTCAAGACGGGTGTAACTAATTAATCTCAGTGGGATTAAGCAGACTTGATTACTTAATCATTCATACTAATTAGTAGGAGTATGTCGCAGGACTGTCTGTCGTTTCAATTTCATTGGTACTGAGTATTTAAGTGATGTTTGTGCCTCAGAATATCCACACACAGAGAGATACTACGTAAGAGGTCTCCTTAACAAGTTGTACTCCGCTCGAGTAGTACAATTGTTTACATGCCCTCGGCCAGCTTAGACAAAGAATTTTATTTACATATTAATTAAGAGAATCGATCATCTCGATCACCTAACTTATTTTGAAATTAGCAGTAGTTCTTCCTTGTGCTGTGGATTGGCTGAGGTGTACGATCGATCTTAGTTAGATGAGTGCTTATGAATCGCCTTGTGTCACCATGTCTATAGGGTGTTTTTTCTTTTGTTTGTGAACGGCAGTGTCTAGGAGTTAACTTGGAGCTACACCCATTACTCTAAGGTTGTCTTAAAATTTAACTACTCATTCAGCATGTGTCTACCTCCGGTAAATATGGGTGTACTGAATTAATTAATTAATTAATTAATTAATTAATTAGCCCCCTCTTTCTACTGCTTCGTCTTTTCATACTAGCTCCAGTTACTATTGAGTTGTCGCCTTACGTTGAGCGTTTCGCAATTGCAGCGTAATGAACCAAGTTGTGTTCATGTTGCTTGACACTCGACAGAAACAGCATAGTTGATTAGCTTTGAGACTAATTAAGTTGACTAATTAGCAAGCATGTTTGCTTTCATTCTATATACATCACGTTGTTTCTTGCAAACTTTGTATCTAGCAGACTTGTTAGCACTGTGAGTCATACCCCCTTGCTCATTTTCCACACTAGCAAAAGCTGATGTTAGGGAAGCTACAGTAGCTTCGTGACGTCCCTTTAAGATGTTAGAGGATCCATTCCCGCTAGAGATGGGTGAAATTTGATGGTCAAGTAAGTACCACCAGCTGGAGTAGATCGATATATTCCCTTGACTACTGGATGAAACATCTTAGCTATATCGGGTCGTTCGTCTTGCCTAATTGCACCTAACCTTTTAAGACCAATTACTACGTCAACAATGCACGGGTGGCAGGTAATGTAAACTAGACTGACTAGCTAGCCTGGCCAATACCGTTGAATAATTCAGGCAACGACCCTTCCATTGGTTCCCTGCAGCCAAAATAAAATAACTTCCATTGGGCACGCAAGCGCCAATGCAGATTAAACTAAGGCTGTTTATAATGGTGAGTAACTTCGTGTAAGTGATGGTTACTTCATTTGTCTCTCTCCTCTATAATGTATTATCACATCTTTGCATATGTGGCGTGTATATTATTATCTATGTTATTCTCACTATGAGTAGTGGGCATTGATCGATTTCCTCAACAACAATGAAAAACCTGTCGGCATCGATCAGTCAGAAGCTAGGAGGGAACCTAACAATGGGATGAGAATATGTCTCAAGTGGTTCACACGTGGATCAACCATCTACAAGGTCGAACAGAATCCAACACGCCGTGTTCTCAGCCGTAAAACATTTACGTACTAATTAATCGATTAAGTGCGCAAACAAAGAAGCGTCAGGAAAGGGATTGGATAAAGGCAACAATAAACAAGACACAAAGAATATAAGAGAGTGACAAGGGAATACAGTGACACGGAGGACGGGCTTTTATGTCCGGATTGGATAATTTCCAGCGTCAAAACATCTGAATTTAATTTGGCTAGGCCTGGCCTGTGGTTTAATCGCGCCTCAATCTTTGACAAAGACTCTATCGGAATCTTGCTATACGAAGACATGGCATCTTATCCATTACTGTTTATTCTTGGGTGTTATGGATAACTACACTTGAGAATCACCAAGGAATAATCAGTGCTAACATGAGCATTTTGTGGACATAAAAATGGACATAAAAATCAGTGCTAATATGAATCAAAACAAAAATAGACATAAGAAATATCAGAGCTAACATGAGCATTTTGTGGTACATGAATATTATCCCAGTTAGAGCCTTTAGCCTTTTTTTTTGTTTGGTCTAACTTTAGTAAGTGGGATTTGCCCTTTCTCCCACTCGCGCTCCAGCATCAGAGTAGATCAACCACTTTACGTCTCCAGTGGTTAACACATTGATCAACCGTGTACAAGGTCGAACAGAATCCAGCAAAGCCATGTTCTCAGCAGTAAAACATTATATGCAGTAATTAATTGATTAAGTGCGTATACAATCAAGCCTCAGGAAAGAGATTGGGTAAAGGCCAAAATAAACAAGACAAGAACAATAAAAGAGAGTGACAAAGGGAATAAAGTGGCGGAGAGGAAGGGCGTTTACGTCCGGATAGGATAATTTTCGGCGTCAAACCAGCTGAATTTAATTTGGCTGCGCCTATGGTTTAGTCGGGTCTGAATTTTTTGTAAAACTTTGTATTAGAACCTTGTTATACGCAGACATGGCATCTTATCCATTACGGATTATTTGTGCATGTTATGGATAACTACACTTGAAACTCGCCATGCACACCCACACACATAAGAATAATCAGTGCTAACATGAGCATTTTGTGATGTTATCCTAGCTAGAGCGTTTAGCCAAAAGAAGAATTGTTTGGTCTAACTTCAGTAAGTGGCATATGCCCTTTCTCTACCACCCCCGCGCAAGCATCTTTTCAAAGAAAAAACTATGGGTATCTTATGTTTCATAGTGTATCTATATATTCGGCCTCGATCGTCTAATTATGTTAGCTTATGGTGCAGGTCCTTTTCGGTGAAAAGCTAGCCATGAACAGGAGCAAAAATAATAAATAGTTGGATAGGTACCCACGCATATAAAACTAGATCACCTGCAGGGAGCGAGCACGGTTCATGCTACGAATTCAACGTGCAAAAATGAAGCAACAGAGTAATTGGATGAACGGAAATACAAAACGGGAAGAAATAGTGAAAAGAAAATTTTAGAGAAAAGGCAAACATAACAAAGAAGATTGGCCTAGTTAAAAATTACGAAGCCCAGTTCGTGATAGACCCGAATAGAAGAAATTGGCCGCGCAACTAAAAAGAGAAGGAACAGGCCCAGCACGAAATCAAAGCCCGGTTGGAAAATTGTGTATGTGGACACAACAGCAATGGGCCGAAATAAAAATGAAAACCCAACAAAAAATTATATCAGAGCCAGGTTTTGATCCTGGGACCTGTCGGTTATGGGCCCACCACGCTTCCGCTGCGCCACTCTGATATTTTTGTTTGTCGGGCGATCTTTAGCTACTTATTAAAGTGGCGCAGATTTGCATTCACGTTGCAGTAGCAGTGCAACTAGTAGTATCCTTTCTTGCTGCTGTGTCACCGGCCGTGCCTGGTAAATAATTTGGAGCAACATGTATCATGCATACATTGAGGTTGTCTTCTTTTTCCATTTACCTGCTCATTCAACCTGTCTACTGTAACATCCCAGACGTAATAATCCAAATATTTGATACGGTTGCTTTTGTTTAATAAATATTTTGACACCTCATGCATTCATCCATGTCTTTAACCTGTTCAATAATACTATATGATATTTTTTTTAAATCCAATATGTTTTTTTTAGAGCCTCCATCCTTTTTTAATCTTGGTTTATACGTCGGTCCAGCCGTTACGAGCAAGAGGACAACGCGAAGCTCCCGGTCAACACTTCGCGAGGGCTGTGAACGATAAGTTGGGTGGCGTGAGATGTTGAGGCGGTAGCAGGTGAGCCATGTGCGTGATAGTTATGGAGCACAACTGCGCTGTTACGAAAAAAGTCGACTTAGTTATAGGTGTTTATTTCATATCGACGGCTGTCAATTAACGGTCAGACGTAAACCGTGGCCGTTGTAGAGCAAGTAACGGGACGGGGCGGCGTTACGATGTGCACATATGATGTCAGGCTACCGTTAAGCCAAAGTGAGCGAGCAAAAGCTGATGTGCCTTACCTGGCTTCGCTTTAGGTTAACCAGATGCCTGCCTCATTAGACTCCAGTTAAGAACAAATACATTAATCTGATCTTCTTTTCGCTGAGACTACAATTAATCCCATCGATCAGACTCCAGTTAAGAACAACTTTGCTGCTTAATTAACCAAAGCATGTTTGCTTTCATTCTATATACATCATGTTGTTTCTTGCAAACTTTGTAAGTAGCTAGCAGACTTGTTAGCACTGTGAGGAGTTGATAACCCCTTGCTCATTTTCCACACTAGCTAGAGATGGGTGAAATTTGATGGTCAAGTAATTATTACCAGCTGGAGTAGATCGATATATTCCCTTGAGTACTGGATGAAACATCTTAGCTAGATGTGGTCGTTCATCTCGCCTAATTGCGCCTAACCTTTTAAGACCAATTACTACGTCGACAGTGCACGGGTGGCAGGTAATGTAAACTAGACTGACTAGCTAGCCTGGCCAATACCGTTGAATAACTCATGCAACGACCCTTCCATTGGTTCCCTGCAGCCAAAAAACAAAAAAAATAACTTCCATTGGGCACGCAAACGCCAATGCAGATTTAACTAAGGCTGCTTATAATGGTGAGTAACTTCGTGTAAGTGATGGTTACTTCATTTGTGTCTCTCCTCTATAATTTATTATCACGTCATCATTTTTGCATATGTGGTTATTCTCACTATGAGTAGCGGGCATTGATCGATTTCCTCAACAACAACAATAACAAAACATGTCGGCATCGATATTCGGTCAGAAGCTAGGACGGAACCTAACAATGGGATGAGAATATGTCTCAAGTGGTTCACACGTTCATCAACCGTCTACAAGGTCGAACAAAATTCAACACGCCGTGTTCTCAGCCGTAAAACATTTATGTAATAATTAATTGATTAAGTGCCCACACAAGGAAGCGTCAGGAAATAGATTGGATAAAGGCAAAATTAAACAAGACCCGAAGAATATAAGAGAGTGACAAGGGAATAAAGTGACATGGAGGACGTGCTTTTATGTCCGGATAGGATAATTTCCAGCGTCAAAACATCTAAATTTAATTTGGCCAAGCATGTGGTTTAGTCGCGCCTCAATCTTTGCAAACGGTTCTATCAGAACCATACGAAGACATGTCATCTTATCCATTACAAGTTATTCTTGCGCGTTATGGATAACTACACTCGAGAATCGCCAAAGAATAATCAGTGCTAACATGGGTATTTTGTGGACATAAAAATGGACATAAAAATCAGTGCTAACATGAGTCAAAACAAAAACGGGCATAAGAAATATCAGAGCTAACATGAGCATTTTGTGGACATAAAAATGGACATAAGAACAAAAATGGACATAAAAATCAGCGCTAACATGAGCCAAAACAAAAATGGACACTAAAAATATCAGAGCTAACATGAGCATTTTGTGGTACATGAATGTTATCCCAGTTAGAGCCTTTAGCCATTTTTTTTGTTTGGTCTAACTTTAGTAAGTGGGATTTGCCCTTTCTCCCACTCGCGCTCGAGCATCACAGTAGATCAACCACTTTACGTCTCCGGTGGTTAACACATCGATCAACCGTGTACAAGGTCGAACAGAATCCAACAAAGCCATGCTCTCAGCAGTAAAACATTATATGCACTAATTAATTGATTAAATGCGTATACAATCAAGCATTAGGAAAGAGATTGGATAAAGGCCAAAATAAACAAGACAAGAACAATAAAAGAGAGTGACAAGGGAATAAAGTGGCGGAGAGGAAGGGCGTTTATGTCTGGATAGGATAATTTTTGACGTCAAACCATCTGTATTTAATTTGGCTGCACCTATGGTTTAGTCGGGTCTGAGTTTTTTTGTAAAAAATTGTATGAGAACCTTGTTATACGAAGACATGGCATCTTATCCATTACGGATTATTTGTGCATGTTATGGACAACTACACTTGAAACTCGTCATGCACACCCACACACATAAGAATAGTCAGTGCTAACATGAGCATTCTTGATGTTATCCTAGCTAGAGCGTTTAGCCAAAAGAAGAATTGTTTGGTCTAACTTCAGCAAGTGGTATATGCCCTTTCTCTACCACCCCCGCGCAAGCATCTTTTCAAAGAAAAAACTATGGGTATCTTATGTTTCATAGTATATCTATATATTCGGCCTCGATCGTCTAATGATGTTAGCTTATGGTGCAGGTCCTTTTCGGTGAACAGGAGCAAAAAATTAGGAGCAAAAAAGAATAAATAGTTGGATAGGTACCCACGCATATAAAACTAGATCACCTGCAAGGAGCGAGCACGGTTCATGATACCAATTCAACGTGCAAAAATGAAGCAACAGAGAAATTGGATGAACGGAAATACAAAATGGAAAGAAATAGTGAAAAGAAAATTTTAGAGAAAAGGCAAACATAACAAAGATTGGCCTAGTTAAAAATTATGAAGCCCAGTTCGTGATAGACCCGAATAGAAGAAATGGGCCGAGCAGCTAAAAAAAGAAGGAACAGGCCCAGCACGAAATCAAAGCCCGGTTGGAAAATTGTGTACGTGGACACAACAGCAATGGCCGAAATAAAAATGAAAACCCAACAAAAATTTATTTCAGAGCCAGGTTTCGATCCTAGGACCTGTGGGTTATGGGCCCACCACGCTTCCGCTGCGCCACTCTGATCTTTTTGTTTTTGTGGCGATCTCTGTCAACTTATCGGAGTAGCGCAGATTTGCAACTAGTAGTATCCTTTCTTGCTGCTGTGGCAATCACACTTGTTACTGATTTGAGGTCCAATTGTGTCACCGGCCGTGCCTAGTAATTAATTTGGAGCAACATGCATCATGCATACATTGAGGTTGTCTTTTATTTCCATTTACTTGCTCATTCAACCTGTCTACTGTAACATCCCAGATGTAATAATCCAAATATTTGATACGGTTGCTTTTGTTTAATAAATATTTTGACACCTCATGCATTCATCTACTGTAACCTGTTCAGTAATACTATATGATATTTAAAAATATCCAGTATGTTATTTTTATTTTTCAGAGCCTCCGTCCTTTTTAAATCTTGGATTCAATTTAAATTGGATTTGAATAGTTTCATTTCCAGACTGGTAAGACGTCGGGCCAGCCGCTACGAGCAGGAGGACAACGCGAAGCTCCCGGTCAACACTTCGCGGGGGCTATGAACGACAAGTTGGGTGGCGTGAGATGTTGAGGCGGTAGCAGTGTGGGTCATGTGCATGATAGTTATGGAGCACGACTGCGTTGTTACGAAAGAAGTCGACTTAGTTATTGGTGTTTATTTCATATCTTGCAATGGTTCGGTGATGTGGTTCCTTAGTTCTCTACTATTCTGAGTAATTGATGTGCATCACCATGATATAGAGGCCGGGAATTAACCTCTTTGCATGAAGAAAAAGAAACACCGAAACAAAAACATTTCGTTTCATCTAATTGTCTCTGACCAAACAGTTGAACGGGAACATACCATTTCACTCAAATGAAGCTATGATGGAACTAGGAGCCAAGTCCATCGGTTCATCCGGCACTTCAGCGAGAAATGGAACAAACTTCCAAAAAAATTCAAATCAAGTAACTAATAATCAAAGCTAGCTTCCGTGTTTCCTATATATACCCCATAATAGACGCTAGCTATTTGCAGGTACGGTTGTTGTTGTTGCAATAAGTAACAATCTTAGATTGGAGTGTTATAAGAATTACTACAACTAATTTTTTTTAATCTTTACTCCAGTTGTTGTTGCAGGAAGCTCCGTCTTCTTATCATAATAATCAGCAGTTATGTGCACTAATGCTCCAGCAGGTATCGCAGATTTTTGAACTTGATTAAGGCGAGATCGACGATGCTAGCTAGGTAGATATAGTATTGATCGATGCATGCAGCTTCTCTTCTTATACTACCTCTCCAGCTAAGATGATCGACGCATGCGCACCTCCTGCATATGAAGTCAGTTTGGCTGCACATTCAGAGTTATTAGATCGAGCGATACAGCCGCTATGACCTGAACGTCAGCCGCCGCTGATTCTCCGGTCACCCGGCCCGGTTCGTCATCTAGAGTAAGAGGTTTACTCCGGCGACCTCTGATTCCCTGATTGTCCTTCTCAAGGTTCGATCACTTCCCACATATCATCTTCCCTCTTTCTCCACTATCTTCTCCCACCTGTGAAATATGTTTTAGAGTGGCTTTTCTATACCCCAGTTCGGTGCATCCACACAAGAAAATATAGCAAACCATTTTTAAAAAAAATCTGGGACTTTGTGGGAATAAATATGAACAAATGTTAGAAGCGCTTGCAAAATTTGATGGTCAAATGACATTCGAGTAGCTCTGTACAAAATAAAATAAAATTACTCAAAATGTATGTGCACTATTTGAGCAAAAAAAATTGTACAATGCTCCTTGGATAGCATTTGACCACAAAACTTTGCAAGCACTTTTAACATTTGTTCATAGTCATTCCTACGAAGTTTTAGATTTTTTCAAAATGTTTTGTTATGTTTTCTTGCATGTGTGTAGCGTGGGTGCACCGAACTAGGGTTCACCCACTACTTTCCCTTCCCCCCTCACCACCTCATGCATATGTGAACTGATTTAGGGCACACCGACGTGGTGATTCTCTCTTCCCCTTTCCGGCCGGCCATCCTGACCGTCAATCTCAATGCCGGGGACAAAGACGGTGTCGATTTGCACCCCAGAGAGCGTATAGGGCAGCCACGTGTTCTGCATTTTCGGTTACAACAAGCAAAGGGGCATCGGCGCCGGTAATTTCACAGCTTCCAGCCCCTTCTCGGTTGGAGGCCGTGACTGGGCTACCCGGTTTTACCCTGATGGGTTTAACAGAGATTCCCGAGATTACATCTCAGTCTACCTCGAGCTCTTGAGCAAGGACGCCGAGGTGCACGCGTCCTGCGACCTGAGGTTGGTCAACCAGAGCACCGGGGTGTCCTCTTCTTGGGACAAAACAGAACCCAAGGTGTTCAACAAGATTAATAACAGCATATTTGCTCCACAAAGTGCTGAATTCATGGCAAGGAGGGAGTTCGAAGCATCGGCATACCTTCGGAATGACCACCTGGAGGTCGAATGTGTCGTCACTATCATGAAAGAAGCGCAGGTGATTGAAATCAAATCATCCCCCAAAATAAAGATGCCCCCATCCGACATCACTGCACAGCTCAGCAAGTTGCTGGAAGCAAACGAGATTCCAACCGATGTCACATTCGGTGTTGGAGGAGCGGTTTTCGCAGCACACAAGCTTGTCCTTGCCGTACGGTCACCAGTGTTCAATCAAAGTTTTATGGGTCAATGAGGGAGACAGAAACACCACTCATATCCATCCAAGACATGCAACCAGAAGTCTTCAAGGCCCTGCTCCATTTCAGCTACACAGATTCATTGGAGATAATTGATGATCTCTGGGAAAATGGTCATGCTGAAATGGTCCAACACTTGCTCGTGGCTGCTGATCAATATGACATGGAGAGGCTAAAACTGGTATGTCAGATCATACTTTGCGAGAATCTTGATGTGGAGAGTGTTGCAACTATGTTGGCTTTAGCGGATCAACATCATTGCGACGTTTTAAATGATGCTTGTGTTGAATTTATCTACTCTCCGAAAATTATGGACGTTGTCGTGGCGACCCAAGGGCATGCAGATCTCAAAAGAACGGGTCCTTCTATCCTAGTTGATGCACAATTGAAGATTATGCGGAGGCTTTACGAGACTTAAACCGTTAGCTGACTGTGAGATGAATCTGGCGTTTTACTTTCAATTTAATAAAGTGTGTAGTGTTTCAGATCTTCCACTAGCCTAAAATAAAAGATTGAACAATAAAAATAATTCTAAAATCTGTGTATGAGAGTGAATTACGGATATATATTGAATTTTGCTACCAAAATTTGCAAAATACGAGTTTATGGTCATCGAACTTGTCCTCTCGTTTAAATATGGTTATTGCTGCCGTATCCAGACGTATCCAGTGCTTACGTGGCACGCCAACGTGGCCCTGGACCACATGTCAGTGGTTGGTAGCAAGGTGGGACGCACGTGATGGATTTTATTTCAGAAACCTCACTCGTGCTTTATTTAATTACGCAGAAAAGCCCTATGGGGGTTTGTACTGTTCAACCACAAGCGGGTCCCACTTGGGGTTTGTATTAGTCACCGAAGGGTGGGTCCCACTTGGGGTTTTTCTTTGTAATTAAAAAAATCCAGAGAGTTATCTCTGCCTATGCAATACGATTATATATCCGTAATCCAGATAATAGATTGCAATATGATTCCTCTCAAGTTAGTGTAGGAATTCGATGGTGCAAGAAAATGATGATCCTTCCAGCATATGCATTGATCATTCAGAATAATCTTCACCATACTGCTCTGCATCTCCTAAATAAGCCCGAACATTACATGGGACATTCATTTCCTCGATCACCATGATCATACGCAAGTTGTGCGTCGATTAAATAGGGACAGAGAGGGAGTACTTTTAGTCACCAGAAAATCAATACTATAAGCCCCACAAAAATAATAATATAATTCTACAAGAAAACAAAAATCCATCCAAACGTACTTGCAAAGTTCACTGATCTGAAATTGCAGGTTCAAAGAGTTTATTGATCGATCCAGATGATCCAAGACTAGTGTATAGCTAGAACTGTTAGCCAGATTCGCGCATCCTCGACGGCTAGCTAGTTACAGCATGCTCGTTATAGTGAGAGCGATGGAGCAGCCCGCAGTGAACGAGGCATCCTCGGCAGCCAGAAGCGACTTGATGCCTAGCTTGCGGAACCCTTCCTCGCAGGTGTCGATGCCCAATATCACTCCTCTGAGGGTCACCTCCGCGTCCTGCAAGTTACCTGACTCGATGCCCTTCGCCGCGGCTTCGAGCCAGTTCAGTGCAATCGTGTAGCGCACGCGACACTCGGAGAGGCACACGTTGACCTTCTTGTCCGTCCCTGAGTCCATTAGGGCATCGATGCGGTTGTGGGTGTTTGCGGCCTCTGCTCGGGTGATCTTTGTGGCGATGACGACGAGGCCGCGCTTATCTGCGGTGGTGCTGGTGTTGTTGGCCTGGAAGAACAAGATGCAGTAGTTGTAGGAGATGTCCTTGTTTCTTGCGGCGACGGACTTGCATGTGTCATCTAAAGTGGAAGCGCTGGACGAGACGAGGATGAAGAGGAGGAGGGCGAGACAGGAGAGAGCTTGCCAGTGCCTCATGGTATGTGCCACGACTACCTTGATGAGTATATGTGTTGTTTACTATGTTTGATAACATGTCGTATGTAGATGGTTCATATATATAGTAGTGATCGTAAATATGGAAATACTTGATGAGTATGTTATCTTTGGCACGCAATTCAACAAACCCATTGAAAAAGGTAAGCATTGAATAGATATTATGTTTTGCTATTAATAAATTATATCTCTTTTGTACTCTATTAATTAATTCCTAACAAATCTCAGAGGTGTTTATCTCTATCTCTATCTTCTATAGATATATCTTTTTTTTTATGAAACGCTGACGGAGCAGCTTTTCTTTTCAATTATAGGAAGAAGGGTGTTACAGGTATTATGGCCTGCACAAGTGCCAGGCCGAGAAAAGGAACAAAGCAACATCAGGCATCACAACATCTATACATCAGTACCCAAGTCAGTCCGGTTCACGTGGTCTATCTAGAATCTGCTGAATCCTGTGACGCCCAGCCTGGTTCCATAGCATAAGCTCATCCATCATCGAGTTGAACACTCCGCTAACAGTGGACACCTTGTTTTGGAAAATCCGAGCATTCCTCTCGCGCCAAGTGAACCACCAGATGGCCACCGCAAGACCACCCCAGCCCCTTGAGTTGGGCAGATTAATGCTCACCACGTTGGACTCCCACCATTCAGCAAGGCTGGAGGTTGCCCCTGTCGGTGCAAGTGTTGTGGGAAGGTTGCAGTGGTTTAGCATCAAACTCCATAGTGCTTGGGTAAAGGAGCAGCGTGCCAAGAGGTGATCGGCACACTCGTTCGCTGCCCTGCAAGACAACAAATCGGGTCGTGTGGCCATCCTCTCTTACATAGGTTGTCTGTTGTAAGGCATTTGCCCAGGATCGCTAGCCAAGCAAAAATTCTGCATTTTAGCGGAGCATCTGCTGCCCAAATGTGCCTCTGGCCGGCGAGGCGTGTGCACCCCTCGAATTGCACGGCATATGCAGTGGCGGAAGAGTAAGCACCGCTCGGCGTCCATCTCCAGATCACCGAATCCGGAGTTCCCTGCAGTAGCTGCACATCGGTAACCATCTCCCAGAGCCTTGTGAATTGGACAATGGATGTTGGTGCAAGAGGGCGACGCAGGTGTCTAATCCAACGGTCATCATGAAGGGCTTGAGCCACAGTGAGGTTCTTGCGAGTGCAGCAAGCAAACAGGTCAGGCACCGCGCAACTCAGAGCAACCCCATTGAGCCAAGGATCTAACCAGAACTTAGTCCTTTCTCCATTTTCGAGGTTGAACTTGACAGATGCATTGAAGAGGTTGTTAAGCTTCTTGTCGATTGTCATGGGTAGGAATGCCCATGGCTTGTCTGGCTCGTTCCAGGATCCCAAGTCCCCCATAAATCTTCGGCCGGCACACAAGCTTCCAGCTCACCAAGCATTTGCCCCCAACGGCAGCTTCCTTGCCCTCCCAAAGAAAGCCCCTTCTGAGCTTGTCAACAATTTTATGTAGCCAAATCGGTTGTGACAGGGCAATCATTTCGAAAACCACCATCTCAGACAAGATTGGCTTGACAAGTATAAGGCGCCCATCCAGACCCATGAGTCCAAGCTTCCAGCAACGAGCTTTGGCCAGTATCTTGTCAATATATTCCTCATAATCAACCATCTTCTCTTGGCTTATAACATGGCCCCGTTCTTACCTTCTCTTTTCACACCATGGGAAGGGTTCTTCTTTGATCCTTTATGGTCGCTGTGATTTGAATTCACGGGATTGTGGTGTCGTCGGCACAGCCAGTCGTTTCCTTTTGTAACAATTCCGGAAGCCAACGTGAGCGTTTAGCCAAAAGAAGAATTGTTTGCACCATGAGTGGGAATTATAATTGACTCACCAGCAGCTTTGCGATGCGTAGATGATGTCATCAGAAGAAGAGTAGAGAATCCGATGATGAATAATAAGACCTGGTGATGATGAGCTCGGATGAATAGTAAAATAAAAATAAAAATCAGATGATGTCATCAAAAGAAGAGTAAGTGGGATTTGCCCTTTCTCTACCACTCCCGCGCAAGCGTCTCTTCAAAGAAAAGCACTCTCAAAGTAAAGCTATATATATATATCCGGATGTTAACTCATGGTACAAGTCCTTTTCACTGAAAATCCAGCCTAGTTACAAACTGGATGAATGGAAATATGGAAATGGAATTCAGGAAAATAAAAATAAAAAAGAAGACTGGGTTAGTTTTTTCTTTGTTGAGTCTAAACACACTTGCTTTATTGATCAATAATGTTCGTAGGAATACAATCGAGGTCCGGCGGGTTTAAAAGCCACACATGGCGCCCGTAGCCTAGACCAAAAGCGTGCTTAGCGAGACTATATGCCTCGATATTAGTCTCTCGCCCCTCAAAAACTAAGGAGCAATGTTGGAAATCTCTTGCTGTCTCTGTGATTTCCTTTACTATACTTGCATAATCCCCACCAGTACGGTTTGCTATGTCCCGGACTACCCCTTGACAATCTGATGCAACCACAATCTGAGTAAGGTGGAGATCGGATGATATTGCCAGGGCTTCACGTCAGGCCCAAGAAGCATCTCTCTCTCTCTCTCTCTCTGTCTCTCTCTTTGAGAGAAACGAAGCCCAGCTCGTGATAGGGAGGGAGCAGCTGTATATTTATGCATAGAAGAAATGGGCCGAACGACTCAAAACAGAAGAAACTGGTCCATCACAAAAATGAAGCCTGGTTAGAGAAATTCCGTACGTGGGACGAAAACTGGACAGCGAGGGGCCAAAAATATAAAAAATCACCAATTATCAGAGCCAGGTTTCGATCCTGGGACCTGTGGGTTATGGGCCCACCACGCTTCCGCTGCGCCACTCTGATCTTTTCGTTTATGTTGCCATGTCCACCTTACTTGTATACGATCATGCTTCTGTGTTGCTGTTGTGACAAGTAAGTAGAATTCGTCTCAAAAAAATAAAGTACGTAGAATTGTTATTCATTCAAAAATTCACACTACTGTCTTGCCATCGGCACAGCCAGCCATTAAATGCATGTGTTCTTGGAGCCACCATGAACATGAACATCCTCTGTTCTTAGATGTAAGATGTGTACCAAAACGTCCCGTTCGTGCGAATTCTAATCGACTCACCAGCGGCTTCACGGCGCACAGACGATATCATCGAAAGAAGAGCAGAGAACTCCGATGTTGAATAATAACACCTGGTTGCCAGGACGCGACTGTTCTAATCCCGAGCTCAGGTGACCAGTAAAATTTAAAAAAAAAATCAGGAAAACTGATTTTTTTGTACTATTAAATAGTGGCAAAATGTTTTTGTTTTGCTAAATTTCAACACCGGAAGATGTGGCAAAAATAATCGATGTTCCGAGATGTTATTTATAGAAGCATTTTGGAGCATACCTTTTTTTTTGCCGCATTTTCCACAAATGTCATCCGAGGATGAAAATTTGCAAGCAATGAAAACATTTTTCAATGTTTGACAGGAAAAAAAACAGAAATTTTGAACTTTATTTTATTTTGATTTTATTGTTCACCCGAGCTCACATAAGCTCGGGATTAGCACAGCACTTTCGCTGCTTGCCACCTTAATATCATGGCAACACCAAAGCTGTTTGACAGTACTGGATGGTGAATAATAGTGACTGGTTGCCACCAAGTGTGACTAAGAATCTGAGCCAGCTGGCAACTTAAGTTGATGATCCCAAGGATCTTTCCAATCTCCAATGCCAACTCAAAGACAACATTCCAAGAAACAGTTGAGAACACTTGAAGATCACCTCAAGAGGTACTGCTGATACCACTTCAATTAGGATAGTCAAAATAATAAGCAGGTAAATGTGGTTTCCACATCATCTCAATATAGCCGTGATTATTGCAAAAGAAGAAGAAAATGTTTTTTACTCCCTCCATCTGAAAATAAGTGTCAAATAAAAGGGGAAAAAATACCCCCAAAACAAGTTTTCCAATAGACACCACAGGTACAGCATGCGGAAAAAAAAAACTGGAAACAAAATGTACTCTTCTTGCAATGCTGATCTTGATCTTCAGTAATCGCACATTAACATTCCTCGTAGCACAAATACAAGACCTTCGATATGTTGATCATCATTTCCACCAGAAAAAATAATAATAATTACCATAACACATGTGTCTACAATCCAGACATAAATAAATCGGCCTATATCATCAAAACAGCAACGGAGAATCACTCCCAGAGACTACATATCCTTTTCTTACAATGATGATGATACCTTCTACAATCAATTCCGAGACCAGTCTTAAGGTCCAGTTACACTACTATGCCTTGCTTTGCCCGCCCGCTCTGCGCTTCAAAATCTGCTATTGCCCGACTGCACTCAAGCAAGCTCTTCCATCAACCCTGCACCCTATTACTACTTACGGAGGCGCCAGAGCAAATGCATATGAGACCTTCAAAGATTCATGTGTGCTGATGAATTTGGCGGTGCAAGAAAATGACGATCATTCATAATCGTCTTCACTGTACTGCTCTGTATCTTCTACACGAGAATGCCTCCGATGCTCCTCAAGATCATCATCAACAGAAGATCTTCGTCGCTTTAAATTACCCTGCAGAGGAGAAACCTTTAGTTAAAGGTAATGGTAATGTATAAAGATCAATTTATGCTCTAACATGGGGAGAGTTGGGGATAATAAACAGGTGAACACTCCCAAGAGCGAGAATGAATGAACTGATTGCAAGAAACACAGCAGCTACATATATGACTTGGCGAGAGGATGACCCGCCTACAAATACACTCCCTCAGGTCAAAAAGATAAGGTGTATTGATTTTTGTGAAAAGTCAAACCTATCTATATGTGACAAAGTTTATGGAGAAAAATATCAATAGTTACAACACCAAATTCATATCATTAAATTCATCATGAAATATATTTTCATATTCTATTTATTTGGTACCATAGATGTTGATACATTTTTCTGTGATCTTGGTCAAACGTAGAAATGTTTTGAGTTCTGGGAAAAAATACACCTTATATTTTGGACCGGAGCGAGTATTAAATAGAGATGAAAAACTGAAGAACGAAAACGCTACCTAGCTGCGGTATACTACTAATAGTTCACTGCAAAGTAAACTTTCATGCCTGCAGTTAGAAAGGAAAAATGAGTCATACATGCATGCTGGATGATTCTCCGTGCTCCATCTCATCACCATGTGCTGTCCTGCTCACAGTAATTCTAGAAGGCACTGGGAAATGCTCGATTTCATCCCCAGATCTCCCCTCTTTAGCTTTCTTCTTCTGCAATACTAGCTTGGTAGGGAGAGGCTGCAAAATGGACAATAAAGCGTCAGCTAAATGTGCAATGAATCATTGTCATATATCAGAATTAATAAAGTATGCACAGAGCAAGTTACCAAATATTTTGCTTCATCGTCATCAAATGAGACAAGGTAAGTCGTTGGATCTTGCTTGTCATCCCCCCTTACCTGAATCACGAGACAAGAAAAGGTATGTAGGCAGTTTTACACCAGCAGAACGAAAAGTAGACACAATCACAGACCCATTAGCAAAATGCCACATACTTCCCAGTGATATTCCCGAATCCAGGAGTACTGGAAGTCTTCATTTTCATCATCCAAGTCCTTGGCGAGCTAGACAAAACCATAGTCGCGATCAGATTATGATAATAATACCAAAACAAATTATAACTACGATCGGTGACATTTTAAATAAAGATGTACTACTAGAGTCGAGAAAAGGATGGATACCTCATGGGGTGCTGGAGCCATGTATGCCAAAAATCTCTCTTGTTTTGCAGGGTCTGAACCACTGACTTGAAAACTTTTCATCAGAGCCTATCATGAGAACACGGAAAACCTTAGATATACTAGTAATCGTGTGCGTGCAATGAACATTAATATTTAGTGGGATATTTATTGCGTAATTATGTAAGATATCGATTGTGCATCTGATTCTATAAGATGGTGTTGAGTCTAAACATATCTACAACTTAAACGTGTTTGGTGCTCAACATTGGAGCAATCTGAACTGCTAGATCTCATGATTTGATGGCTGAGATGGTTTGGATCTGCCCATTTGGTTATTTCCATATTGGTATAGATATGAGGGTATATGCAGGCAGAACATCAGTGACGTATTAGCACAACGTCTCGAAATATATGCATTTGACATTAACATGCAATCAATATAAAATAAAATACCTGTTTCTACAATACATCCATGTGAGCGTGTTAACATAACTATAAAGTAACTAATCAGAAAGCTCAAGACAGAAGAAAAGAAATGCAACGCACCTGGGATTCGCATTCATCACGTACAGGTCTCTCTAGCTTGGTATATTGCTCCGAATCAGCTGTAGGATCTCCATCAAAATTCACCATAACAAATGGGTCATTATACCTACAGAGGTTAAGCAAAATTGAGATCACTTAAATTCATGCACCAGGTTATATGACTCCAAGGCAACACAAAAACCAAGGTGGTACCTTGAACGGCAAAACAGAAGAAATTATAGCATATATAAGGGAAGATCACTTTTCCAACAACAATAAATTTTGGAACACTAACCTGAAATTTATAGCTAGTGGGAAGTAAACATTTTTTTCTTAACATAGATAGGAAAGTGAATTGGCAACAAAACGTACTTCAATGAAATGACCATGCTCAACACACATCATATGTCAAGAATGAAGAATTAAGTCTTCTAAATTATAATGACAGACACACAGAATAAAGTGTTATCTGAAAAGTCATACCTATCAAAATCGGGTACCAAAGGGAGAACAAACTCTGGCTCCATCCCTCGCTTAGTCTGGTGGACAGGGCGTGATTTAGCTGCTTTGAAGGATTCTGCAATGGCTTTGATCCGCTTCTGTCTGATATACACGTGCACCAAAAAATAATGTCATTGGACTGCACCAGGATTGCGAAACAGGCTAACCTTCAGAAACCAAAGAATAAACTAAGTAAAAGGAAAGTCATGCCTATCATTAAGATTTTCGAGGACATTATCACGACCCTCCCTTGATTCTCGCCTTTCTTTTGCTTGCTTTTCAGTGATCGACTGGAATGGCCAAATTACCCTTTTTAGTATATAATGAAGTAATCGAACACAATGTATGTAACTATATTTATGGAAGAATCAGCTGGCATTACCATTTTGGCTGCATCAGTAGTAAGTGGAGAAATGTACTGTGTTTTCACCAGCCAAGACATGCCTTTGTCGGTTGGCCTCTCCTTTTTCCTTATACCTTCTGGTTTAACAGGGGTGAGAACCTCATCTTCACGCAGCAGCTCTTGATCTTCTGGGGCCAGGGGCCGATGAACAGAGGGAGGGCTAAATGCATGTTTGGCACTCAAGTTAGGGATGCTAGAAAGAATCATCAGAAAGGTAGAAACAGATGGCTGGCTTAATTCTTACTTGTATACACTCATATCAAGTAGGTCAAGAGGTATCCCGAGATCCTCAGGGACAATCATTTTAGGCATATAGTTTTTCTCCAATGACGTGATCCTGTATTTCGTATATCTGTGAAAGAGCAATATACAGAAAAACATAAAGTAAGTATGGTCGCCCCAAGATAGCTGCAACATGCAGAATGAAGTACAACTGAGAGACACACCAACGAATAGTGTAATAAGAAAACAGAGTATTGCAAATATCATGGAAATGGCACAGGCCCTGTCTGTAAGAACAGCAGTGGAGAGACCATTCACTCACACAAGATGATGTGAGTAACAAAATGATCACGTTTGTATTAGACCCGGGTGGGGCAACGACACCATAGAGGCAAGCGCCCCACAGGGTCAAGGCGGAGATAGGCCAAGGAGCTTGACATATTTTATTTCTTCATCCCCATGAAGCATGCAGCAGCACATATACAAACAGATCTCCTTCCTACAACTTCAACTGACATAGAGAAGGAGATCATACTAGGATACCATATCTTGACTAAGGATGTCAATCAAGGATATCTCTAGAACAAACTTAAACCTGAGCAGCCGGTTGCTCTCCTTGCTTCATAAAGTGCTGCAAGGTACTGTTCACGCGAAGAACACCCCTTCTGTTGCTGCACATAACATGCTGGGTCTCTTGGATTTGTGCTTAAAATATGACCAAATGGCTAAAAAAATTGGGACTGATTATAAAAGCAAATTCATGCTATGGGTCTGACACCAGTATAAATACAAGCTTAATTAGACCTCTATATGCCATATGCTCAAACAGGTTGCCTCAATGAAGAGAATGGTCATTACACAAAATGAGCTAGAAATTCATGTAATGCCTAAATAATAGCAAATGAGTTAAAAAAATCGCAAATTTGACAAGAACGACGTAATGTGTACAGCAAAACTAGATAAGCAACATTGAAATGGCTTTCACTGCAGCAAACATAAGTAACAACAGAACAGAGCAATCTGATCAAAATAAGAGTAGAAAACTACCTGTCCTTGTCCTTATTCAGAGGCAGCCATTTCAATTGAGCACTCGGGTCTGGCAGTTCATTCCTAAACCTGCATTAACAAGGAAACAAAAAAGGAAACATGGTCATACGTTAGTTTAATTCCGAAAGACACAGAGACAAAAATTTCATGCAAATCAGTTGCTCTTGCAAGGCTTCTCCCTACTTGAACCATTCTAGAAACATGTTTTAGACACACTTTTCATTTTTCAAAAGGAGAATGTCAATTAATGGAGTGATGATTTGAGAACCATTCTGCCTACCGGTGTGCCTGCCTACTGCACAAAAGGGTTCATATTTCTAGTTTCAGAACAAGAAATAGGTAGTGCTGGAAAGCATAGCTCGTGATGCTAGTCCAGAATCACGCCCAAAATACCGAAGTGCACGATAAGCATAATAATTTTCTCAAGCCCAAATTTTACACTGAAAGGACTCCAATTTTCCTCCAACTAGCACCTGCATAAACAAAGACTCCGGAATTTGCTATACTCACTTGTGCTTGCAGAGGAACGTTGTCGGCTTCTTGAGCCGATTCTCGAACCTCTCGGCGTTGGCCGTGGCGGCTGGGCGAGACGCTGTCGTCGCCGGCCGAGCCCCAGCTGATGGCTGGAGGTGGCGGCTCTGCTGCTGTGGCTGCTGCGTGGCGGCGCGCACCTTCTGTGTCTTTTGTAGAATGGTGGCCTGCGACTGGCGCATCAGCTGCTGCTGCTTCCGGTCCTCCAGCTTCTGCTTCTCGTACTCGCGCTTCTTCCTCGCCCGCCGCTCCTCCTCCGACTCCACCCTCGGCAGCGCCGCCTTGGCCTGCTGCTCCTTTGGCGGTGGCGGCGGGGCCTCCCGTGGGGGCGGCTGGGGCTGGGCCGGAGGCGGCGGCGGCGCCGAAGGGGGAGGGGACACTGGTGGCGGCGGTGGAGGGGGCGCCTGATTGCTGTTCCCGCCGTACGGCGGCGGCGGGGGCTGGTAATACATCTGGTGCGGCGGCGGCCGTTGCTGCTGCTGCTGCTGCTGCAGGGGCGCGTGGCCGAAGTACTGAGGCTGGTGCGGCGGGGGCGGTCCGGGCGGGGGCGGCGGCGGCGGCGCGTGGAAGGGCGGCGGCGGCGGCATGTGGCCGTACCCCGCCTGCTGCGGCGGCGGCTGCGGCTGCCCGTACGGGTTGATGGGCGGGCCCTGCGGCGGGAAGGGCCCCTGAGGCGGCGGGTACGGCCGGTACGCCATCGCGCGCCGGAGGCGGCTAGGGTTTCCTCAAACCCTAACCCCAGCAACACACCAGCCCCACTATCGCAGCCGGTGGCGGGTCGACCGCTGGGGAAATCAGGGGCGGCCCCGCTGGGTCGCCGGCGTCTGGGAAGGCGCCCCTTTTGATCCTTCACCCGGCGGAGCACGGCGACGGGCAGAGCACGCGGTTTGACGCCCGGCGGCGGCGGCGCTGCTTCTGCTATTGTTGTGGCGTCGAAGGACGAAGGGTTGGTTGTGCCTCCGGAGAGGAATTGGGCCGGACCGGGCCGCATCTAAATTCCAAGAAAAAGCCCAATTAGCTGCAACAGTAGAATCTGAAACAGATCACGTCAAGTAGAACGGTCAGATTGCAGAGCAGAGCAGTGTCACATTTTTTGCGAACGGTGACCTCTCTATTCTGCAATATGCCAATGATACAATTATTTTTAAGAAACAAGACCTGAACAAAGATCAAAACCTAAAACTCTTTCTTTCAGCGTTTGAGCAAATGCCGGGCTTAAAATTAGCTTCCATCAAAATGAATTGTGTTGCTTTCGAGGAGCCGGCGAGGTGGCCGTCGACCAAACTCACATGTTTGGTTGTGCGCAAGGTCAATTCCTGATTGAATATTTTGGAATTTCGATTCATTATTGACGTCTCACCAACACATAGTGAAAAAATGTACATGAGTGCGTAGAGAAATGGTTGAGCGGTTGGAAAGGCAAGTTCCTCTCTATTGGAGGATAGTTGGTCTTGATCTATTCGGTCCTCACAAATATGGTCTTGATCAGTTCCATCTTTACAATATACTCCCTCCGTCCGGAAATACTTGTCATCAAAATGGATAAAAGGAGATGTATCTAGACGTATTTTAGTTTAAGATACATCTCTTTTTATCCATTTTGATGACAAGTATTTTCGGACGGAGGGAGTATGTAAGATGAAAACCTTTGTTCATTATGGACTCAGCAGCGACGACGCATAGTGTGGTTCTCCCTCTTGGGGCCTTGTCGTGAAGTGTAGGTGTTGTAAGGCATAGTGTGAAGTTATACTCGGTGCTTTATGACTTTGTTCTGTGATTAATTTATATATAAAACGGGGCAAAATCATGTTTGGAGAGTTGCTCCATCTCATAAGAAACTACGCGTTTACTGTTGCCTCCTTCCTTGAGAAAAGTCTAGGGTTCCTCCGCCTCCCGCCAGCAACTCTTGCTCGGGAAGACGAGATGGTGGCGGCTTTTTGAAGATGGAATAAGGTTCTCCCGCCTAGCCCCCGTCCCGATGATGTGCCTAGCATCATCGGGGTGTGTGTGGAGGTGTGTCTCCAGCGGATCTGTCCTCGGTGGATTTGCTTGGGTCTTGTTGTAGTTCGTCTATATTTATGTGTTTTCAGGTTGGATCTTTCCGACCTATGCTACTCTTCAACGACGGCGTTGTTGTTCTGCTGCAACAAGTTTTGCCCAGTTCGAGGGACGATGACAACGGTGCTCCTTCGGTTCGTTTCAGTGCTTGTAACCGTCACTAGATGGTCTATGGATCTGGATGTGTTTTTATTATTTCTGGTCTTCATTGTACTGCAATGATTGAAAATGAATAGGTTGGAAGTTCAGTTCCCAAAATAAATAAATTTTTTTTCACCCTGGCATCTTTTTTTTGAGGGGGCTCCGCCTTGGCATCTATAGTTTTTTTTTTTTTTGCGATGTTGGCATCTATAGTTTGCGAGTGAAAATAAGTCATTTCTTTTATCTCCTTTGGCATGCCACTCAATGTGTGGTATGTGGCTTCAACCTCCACCCGTCCCTGCGTGTCGAAAGGAACCGAGCCTACAACAGAGAAATAGTGTTTGGTTCATGGGTGTACATATATACACCTGATATGGAAAATAATAATTAAAAAATCAAAAAAGATTGAGAATAAGCTTGACTTTCTTTTGCACTAGTATAAATTTTCACAAATAATAAAACCACCGTTGACTTGAGAGAAAAAAGAAAAATTGTTGCTATTACAAGTCACTACTCACACTATTTTGGCCTTAATTTATGTTTCTTTATCCTGAAGTCAACGGGTTTTCCTTTTTGTGATTTTTTTTACAAGTACAATAGAAGGAAGTTTATTGAAAAAACATTGATTTTTTTGACTTTTCATTAAAAAATCATATAGTGTATATGCACCCAGTAACCAAACACCTACAGCAGCTATTTACTACTCCCCCGTCCGGAAATACTTGTCTAAAAATGGATAAAATTGATGTATTTATAATTAAAATAAGTGTAGATACATCCATTTCGAGGACAAAAATTTTCCGGACGGAGGAGTACTACACTACACTGGATCTCGACTTGTCCAGTCTATCCCAGTCCGGAACATGGTGTAAGATTTGGCGTCCAGGTGGAGCAACGATGCCTCGGTCAAGAATTATTGGTAAACTATATCGCTTAGAGAGCGGTCTTGGTGTAGGAAGGCGCAGGCATCCTTGACCACGGGATTCGAGACGAACCTGAGCCACGGGATCGACGATGGACGGTGCTGATAGATGCACAGGGACTTGACTGGTTTAGTGTAATGTAGTGTGTGCCGACCAGTTTCTTTTCAAGACCGATTGACTTTGACCATTGGACCTTTGCTTTTCATCATAAGAGAGAGAGAGAGAGTAACTATAAAACAAGCGCCATTACCACTCTTGTATCCAGAAATAAGAAAAAAAGGCTCCTACAAGCTCTCTCAGAGCTCATGCACTCTCGGCCGTCATATCGTTTCCCTTGATGCGTTCTCGTCCGTCCGATCGAGCTCTGGAGAAGCCTGGGCCGTTGGATCCGGGGCAAACACTGCTGGAATGAATAGTAATGGCAGCAAAATGTAAATACCATGCCCCACCAGGGCATTTTGGTCATTTCGCGTATTGTGGGTATAAAAGGGGGCCACGCCCGTGTTGAAACCCTAGCCGGCTCCTCCTCCCTCCCGCAGCTGCCTCGCTCCCTCCCACGCACCCGCCTCCCTTCCCCTTCCTCCCCCACCTCTCCCTCCACCAGGCCTCGCCGCCCCGCCCACTTCGCCACCGCCGACGCCCCTCAGACGTCGCCGTCGTGGCTCAGCCATCTCCCCGCACGCTCCTCCCCTTCCCCACTCCTCCCCTTCTCCACTGCAGCAGCCGCCGCGCCCATCCCCTTCTCTACTGCATCCGACACGGCGCTCGTACGGGGAGGATAGGCGGACGGAAGCGTTCTCCCTCCGTGTTGCCGTCGTGGTACCCACCCGCCTCGTCACCGCC
>NC_041385.1:6038750-6042614 GCF_002162155.2 Triticum dicoccoides | reverse complement strand
CGTCCCGCCCCGCCGTCTCGCCCGCCCCGCTCGTCTCGCTCGTCGTGGCCGTGGCCGATGACCGCGGCCCCGTCGTCCCGCCCCGCTCGCCGTGGCCGATGACCGCGCCACCAGGGACCGTGGCGCAGACCCGTGTCCCCGCGCGGCGGCGGCAGATCCCTCATCGTGGAGCCAGCCCTCCCGCTGGTGCCACACCGCGCCGCGATGCCGTTGGCTTGGAGGCCCGTGTTCAGGCAGCCGCCGCGGCGTCGCCGGATGCGGTGGTAGGCTCTCAGGGGACCGCTTGGCAGGGGGGCCGTTGCGGCTTCCGGTGGCGCCAAGCCGTAGATCTGAGACGCCGTTTACACTTCGGTTTCGATTTGGTGCCTCCACTCCTCACCACCTCTCCCTCTCTGATCTTGTTTGTTTGTAGGCCTGGGCTTGTAGGTTATTTGTCTTCTCTGTATGTAGATGTTGTTGGATTCAGACCATAGTCGAAAGTTGGGGGCCTTTCGTGCTCTCAGGTTTGGCTATATTCCAAGTATGAGGATTTCTCTCAGGTCTGGCTAGGTTCCACAGATGGCCGCAGAGCCTTTTGTGCTCTCAGGTTTGGCTAGATTCCAAGTATTTGGATTTTTTGGGTCAATGGTCTGGGTAGGTTGGCTAGGTTCCAAAGCTGGCCACTTCTCTGTGGCCTTTTGTGCTGCCTTGCTTGGACTCGATGGGAGAGAGATAAGGGTTGGGCTAGGTTCCAAAGATGGCCACTTTTCTGTGGCCTTTTGTGCTGCCTTGCTTGGACTTGATGGGAGAGAGAGAAGGGTTTGGCTAGGTTCCAAATATTGGGATCTTTTGGAAGTTAAGGTACTCATGTGCTCTTTGTTATATTGTAAAGTATGTATATGGGGTATTCCTCTGGTTCAAAATGAATACTAGGTTAAGATCCTTACACTTGAAATTTATCATTATTTGGATACTCTGCGGTGTTGTTTTGTTTACTAAATTCTCCAGTTATTTTCAGTTTCAATTAGGCTCTGTGTAGTGATTATCTCGGCTTTTGCAATAGCAACTATACCATCGTGATGTGTAATTACAGATTGTTTTAGTGTTATAATTTGTTCTGACTTCCATGATTTATAGTATTGACATATTGAGCTTGTATGCCCTTTCCATGAATTGAGGTCTATGTAAGTCTTGGCAATGCATTGACATGGTTCTGGTAGCCATTATGATGCATGATGCACCACAACGCCAGTTCCTTTCTATCACTGATTTTTTGATAAATCTTGCTGTAGTGAAACCCAAAGAACGATATGGCTGTGAATGAAAAGGGTACTATTTATTAGTCTTATAGTGGCCTGACATGCTATCGAATTTTTTTAGTATCTAAAAAGGCAGACCAGTTTTGCAATGAATGTTTATATTTTCCATTACATTTGGTCATAAGATTTTACTTTGTTTTGCCAGGAGAGTTTCACTTCATGTAGCTACTACACCAGGAGAATTGTATGCTTGCGCCGAGGAAAATGTTATGCCAACCGTGGACAAGTGCCCTGAACTCACCTATGCCCGGTATGGATGGCTTTTCAATTTCGTGCATTGACTTCTAGATTGTAATCCTACTTGACTTTTGCATCAGTGATAAGTGAAGTTCTCTACATTCCTCGATTTTTAGTGTTAGGAGACAGAATATGTATCCTTAGTTACCTCTTCCTACATTTTTAGTTTGCCTTTTTTAACCCAAATAAACCACACCTTTACCATATTTTACACTGATGTCATATTTAATCATTGGCATAGCTTTGGAAGTTCAGTTCAGATCAAAAGATCATCCCATATGACCAGAAACTGTTTATGTTCAGATTATAAATCATATGCAATTTAATGTTTTTAAATGGATAGGGTGATTGGCAATAGATAAATGATATTAGCTTTGCATTGCAGATTATTTCCTTTTCTGGCTATAGGTTTTAGCCATTAAATTTAACTATAGGTTTGTTTCTGTAACTTGTTCGCCTTTAGAACAGGCTTTTGCGTGGCTTACAAAAGAAAAGAGTGAGTGGTTGGTGCGTGGGAGTGCACCGTGGGTCTGATCTGGATTGTTTAGCTCGGATTTTGTCGTCTTTTTACCTCTTATTTCGCTTTGGGTGCGGTGTTAGGCGTTCGTTCCTTGGATTGTAGCTATCTCCTTTTTTTTTCTCTTCTTCTTCTTTCAATTTTTTTCCTTGTCTTTGCCTTAGCCCTGAAATGCATATCTACTGTTTTGCAGGTAATCTGATGTGAGCCCGCCGTGGACGCCGGGGCCGAGGAAGGCAGCGAGGGGCCCGCCATGGACCGGTTTGACCCCGGCGCGCCGCCGCCGTTCGGGCTGGCGGACACCCACGCCGCCATCCCCAAGCATTGCCAGATGCGATTATCTGCATGTTCATTTCTTGTCTCTTTCTTTCCTCTTCTTTGACCCCCTCTTGTTGTCAGCTCCTGACTGTGTTCCCTTCTCCTCAAGGTCAGTCAGCCGTGTCGGCCTCATGTACCCACCACGAGATGAAAGATGGATTTGGAGAAGGGAGGGAGCAGGAGGAGAAGAGGAAGAAGACACCGTACCACCTCCATGCACCTCCAATTTCTCTATCCTTTTCTTGCAGGTACCCACACTTCTCTCTTCCTCCTGATTAGCCCGATCTCTTTGTTGGAAATATGCCCTAGAGGCAATAATAAATAAGTTATTATTATATTTCCTTGTTCATGATAATCGTTTATTATCCATTCTATAATTGTATTGATAGGAAACTCAGATACATGTGTGGATACATAGACAACACCATGTCCCTAGTAAGCCTCTAATTGACTAGCTCGTTGATCAATAGATGGTTACGGTTTCCTGACCATGGACATTGGATGTCGTTGATGACGAGATCACATCATTAGGAGAATGATGTGATGGACAAGACCCAATCCTAAGCCTAGCACAAAGATCGTAGTTCGTATGCTAAAGCTTTTCTAATGTCAAGTATCATTTCCTTAGACCATGAGATTGCGCAACTCCCGGATACCGTAGGAATGCTTTGGGTGTACCAAACGTCACAACGTAACTGGGTGGCTATAAAGGTGCACTACAGGTATCTCTGAAAGTGTCTGTTGGGTTGGCACGAATCGAGACTGGGATTTGTCACTCCGGTAAACGGAGAGGTATCTCTGGGCCCACTTGGTAGGACATCATCATAATGTGCACAATGTGACCAAGGGGTTGATCACGGGATGATGTGTTACGGAACGAGTAAAGAGACTTGCCGGTAACGAGATTGAACAAGGTATCGGTATACCGACGATCGAATCTCGGGCAAGAACAATACCGCTAGACAAAGGGAATTGTATACGGGATCGATTGAGTCCTTGACATCGTGGTTCATCCGATGAGATCATCGTGGAACATGTGGGAGCCGACATGGGTATCCAGATCCCGCTGTTGGTTATTGACCGGAGAACGTCTCGGTCATGTCTGCATGGTTCCCGAACCCGTAGGGTCTACACACTTAAGGTTCGATGACGCTAGGGTTATAAAGGAAGTTTGTATGTGGTTACCAAATGTTGTTCGGAGTCCCGGATGAGATCCCGGACGTCACGAGGAGTTCCGGAATGGTCCGGAGGTAAAGATTTATATATGGGAAGTCCTGTTTTGGTCACCGGAAAAGTTTCGGGTTTTATCGGTAACGTACCGGGACCACCGGGAGGGTCCCGGGGGTCCACCAAGTGGGGCCACCGGCCCTGGAGGGCTGCATGGGCCAAGTGTGGGAGGGGACCAGCCCCAGGTGGGCTGGTGCGCCCCCCCCCCACAAGGGCCCAAGGCGCCTAGGGTTGGGGGAGGGGGCGCACCCATCTAACTTGGGGGGC
>NC_041385.1:6004339-6038449 GCF_002162155.2 Triticum dicoccoides | reverse complement strand
GGGCTGGCCGCCGCCCCTAGGGTGGAACCCTAGGTGGAGGCGCAGCCCTCCCTCTCCCCCTATATATACTTGAGGGGTTTTGGGGCTGCCAACACATGAGTTTCACCTCTCCTAGGCGCAGCCCTACCTCTCTCCCTTCTCCTCTCCCGCGGTGCTTGGCGAAGCCCTGCTGGATTGCCACGCTCCTCCACCACCACCACGCTGTTGTGCTGCTGCTGGACGGAGTCTTCCTCAACCTCTCCCTCTCTCCTTGCTGGATCAAGGCGTGGGAGACGTCACCGGGCTGTACGTGTGTGGAACGCGGAGGTGTCGTCCGTTCGGCACTAGGATCTCCGGTGATTTGGATCACGACGAGTACGACTCCTTCAACCCCGTTCTCTTGAACGCTTCCGCTTAGCGATCTACAAGGGTATGTGGATGCACTCTCCTTCCCCTCGTTGCTGGTTTCTCCATAGATAGATCTTGGTGACACGTAGGAAAATTTTGAATTTCTGCTACATAACCCAACACTCTTATCTCATGTACTCGTCTTCTCATCTTTGTTTGTGCATAGTCTTTTCTGTACATGTGTACAAGTTGTATGTCTACAAGTTGTTCGATGAAAATCAAAGCAAGCTTTTGAGTGATGTTCTGTTCTTTGCAGAATAGGGATTGACAATTGGTCAATATACTGAACGGATACATTCACTGGAAATGAGGGGCTGTTGATGTTGTGGGCTTGATTGGCTTTGCAGGTTCCAACCAGATTGCTTTGCAGGTATTATGCAAGAATTGTTTTCTTTATTATGAGAAAGCTCAATATTTTTTTGCTGTGAATTACATATGTAAGTGTTATGTGTGATCGTTAGATTGTAGCAGAGATACTATATACAGGGTGTTAATTGTTCAGTTTGCTTGCTTGTCGCTTATCTACACAGTTATACAGGGTGTTAATTGTTCAGTTTGCTTGCTTTTCGCTTATCTACACAGTGATGCGTTGTTTTTAGTTTTTCTACTTGCTTAGTTGGCTAATAAGAACATAAGTGTACATGATTACTGCACTACATGATATCTTATAGTATTGTTGTTCAGTGATATTAATCACAATTTGCAAGAACAAAGATAAATGTTGGTCCCCTTTTAGCTAATAATAGGGACTCACTGATTAGTAGCAAAAAACAGGATCAAGTGCAGGCTTAATTTTCTTTTACAGGTTAAGGATGAGGCCTCAATTATTATCCTTTTATTATGATTATTGTGTATAGCATGTCCGTTATTCTCATCCTATCTGATTGTTGAACTGCACTTGATCATGGTTGTTCATACTCTTAATTATAATAATTGTTGATCTGTAGGCCCATGTTTGATCTGTAGGCCCATGGCCGTGCCACCGCTTGTGTGAGCCACGACGGCGCTGCCTGCACGCCTGCCCCAAAATGCTGCCCCGACCCGAGCCGCCGCTGTTCGTCCGGAGAAGCGCGAGAAGAAGAAGATGGGTAAGCTCCTCTTGCTCTTTTATTGCCTAGCTTGATTTAGTTCCTCTCCTTTACAAGTTAATACGATGTAATGTGTCACATATTTAGAAAGCTAATGTGGGGACACATATTTCAGAAAATAAGCAATATTAATAGAGCAGAATAAGAGGCTGGTGAAATGATGGTACTCTTCCAATGTTTAATTTTGTGGAGAAATAATGGCTGCAAGAACATCTAATCCAAAGTTTGATCCTGACAGAAAAGGCCGAGCACTCTCCTTAAATCATTATGCTTTGTGCCTGTCAGTGTTATATTGTCATCACATTTTTAAGACCAAGGAAATAAAAACATTGTTTGTTTAACTCGTAGGTAGTAGAGCATGGCAACAGGGAGACTCATAGCATTTTGTGAAGTTGCAGCGACACTGGATGGTTTGGCTGGTCCACAACACTGTCTCAGGTAATCTTGATTTACATGGTGAATGTTCACTGTTGCATCATGATGAACTTGTGCTTGCCCTCCTGAAACAAATTCTTCCTAATAAATTGCTTGGGGACTACCAGGGCAACCTTTTGATATAATGCATGAACCCAACTTGCCAAAAAGAACCTTTAACTTGAACACATGTTTTTGACAGGAGCAATGAATATGGTTTATGGTTTTGACTAATTAACTTTATATTTGCTCTAGCTTAGTTATCACTTGTTAGGCCACAAGTTTGGTCTGACTTTGTAACTATCGCCAAAAGTTCAGTTTTGATATATCATCTACTGAACTATCATTTTTGTGCACCTGTTTTTGTTACCTGTGTTTCTGAACCAAGTGCATCAGTGTGTTTAGTTGGGATTAGCATTTTATTCTGGTGCTTAAAATGCCTCTGTTTTTGTTACCTCTGTTTCTGAACCAAGTGCACCAGGGTCGAATTAGTTGCTTAATCCATACACTGTGCATTAGGTTCACAAGCATTAGTTGCTTAATCCATACACTGTGCAAAACTTCTTGGGCAGATAATCGTGTAGTTAATGCTTGATGACATATATATTTAGATAGGTGAATTATTAGAGGTTGGTCCAGATATCCAAGGTTAAATCTATGCCTACATCTTCCAAAGTTCTTTGGAAATGATCAATCCTTCAGTTTTTTGGTGTTGTTCTTGGATTTGTACATATGTATGTTTCCATTTTGCTCCATTTACTACTACACAATCCTTGATCATTTTTTAGATTTTAGATAACTAATGGTTAGTACATATCCTTCCATTCCATGAATTAATTTTAATTTGTCTGGGTTAAGCTCTATGTGTGTGCAAGCTTTACAAAACCAAGACTTAATCCTAGCTAACCTGAAGGTGCTAGCTAATCAAGAACAGTGTAAAATGTTGTGTGGCAATATCGGCATTCTGGTCGCTTTCACTAACACTATTATTGTTGATGTTGTACAGAAAATTATATTTGAGGGTTTGCTGTGCTTCCTGTAGGTTTATACAGCGTGGCATGGCACGCGTACTATATTATTGAGCTATCATCTTCTGGTTCTGGATTTATGGTGGCGGTAGTATTGACGCTGAAGGAATGGGAGGGAAGGACAAGCTCGCTCTTGTGCTACCGCTAGGTGAGGTGATTGACTCGGGGGTGTCTTTTCTCAAAAAAGACAGGCTCAACCATGAGAGCATGAGATCTTTGCACCTGTATGTCTTTTTATTGGCCATTTTGCTAAATAGTAATTACTAAATAATTGTTTCTGATAAACAGGGATGCCTTTCTTACACAGGTTGTTTGATGCGTTTGTGCTCGTCGGCGGGACGGTGCAAGGCGCAACTCCGACGCGGTTCCTCGTCGGTTGGACGGCGTTCAGGCGCAACCCCGGCGCGCACTGAGTATTGCCTCGGCTACAACCTCCCTCGGTGAGCTCCATCTTCCTCCTGTTCCTCTGCTTTGTCTACTGTATGTGACATCCAGAAATAAGGGAAGAAGGCTCCTACAAGCTCTCTCAGAGCTCAGGCACTCTCGGCCGTCGGATCGTTTCCCTTGATGCGTTCTTGTCCGTCCGATCGAGATCTGGAGAAGCCTGGGCCGTTGGATCTGGGATTGACACTGCTGGAATGAATAGTAATGGCAACAAAATGTAAATACCATGCCCTCACCGGGGCATTTTGGTCATTTCGCGTAGGGGGGGGGGTATAAAAGGTACATCAATTTACTGAATATTTCTAAGCTTTGATCTGCATGACCACGGTGACAATATAACTAAATAATGGAAGAAACTTAAGGGTAGACACCACATGAATTTTTTATTTGAATTTACAATCAGACACTTGAATTTAGCTTCATACATATCATATGATACCTTGGAAGCCCATATTGTAAATTTGATCCGTCTCCATGACAGAATCTCATTGTAGAATTTACCTTCTGTTTTTGAATGCCCATGTATTATGTTGCTCTCTGATTCAACTTATACGCATTTAGCAGTTTAACTTTACCATGTTATCCTGTTCTTACCATACCATGTCTATGATAATTGAGGCAGCGACAAGCACAAATATGCCCTAGCTTTGAGGTAAAAATATGTTCTGAACTTAAATTAGAGCTTCACGCATCATTATGTCGCGAGTCACCAAAAAAACTGCATTGCAAAACTGTATGCTTTTCTTTCGATCGTATGACATCTTAATCCTTTTAGGTTGGCATCAAACTCTACGAGTGGATTTTTATTATTGTGTTGAGACATGCTTTGATTTCTATTAATTGGCCAATATTTGATGTCATATTTTCTTTAGATGCATCACTTACAGTTATCCTCTGATTTCTGTTAATTGGCCAATATTTTTTCTGGAGTCATAATTCTGTTATAACATCTCCTTGCCTTTTTTGCTTTGAAAAACACCGTTGATCATAAGCTGATTGCAGCGGCAGGGTTGTGAACTTTAAGCATACCTAGGATATTTATATTTTAGTTGGCAAATAGTTATGCCAATTTTGTGATTTATCTATTATCTATTTCTTTCACCTTTGAACACTTTGAATATACTAGCCCATATTGTTCATTACTGATGTAAGATGAAGTTTTTAGAGATAGACATATTAAATCTGGGTGAAAGAAGTACATCACAGGTGAAATATCACGATGGCATTATTATCATGCACTCGCTTCGTTCCTAAATATAAGTCTTCTTAGAGATTCCTTTTAGTTTTTTTAATCGGTGGCTTGCTAATTAGGCAAAAACAAGATACTAAATCATGCCAAACAAAAGAGGCAACCATTTAATCAGCAAGATTTTCACAACACTACATCGGTGGCTTGCTAATCGGTGGCTTGCTTGCATGATGATAAGTTTTGACCACAAGAATGTTCTAACAAATCTTATCCTTGATTGCAGCTAAAAGAGAACTGACTAGGCCCCGGTCATCTCCACCCCTGACGGTGCTCCTAAATGTGCTACACATCGCCTCCTTGGCCGCTTCGGTGCCGGTGGCGTTCGTGCTCGTCGGCGGGATGGTGCAAGGCGCAACTCTGATGTGGTTCCTTGCCGGTTGGACGGCGTTCAGGTGCAACCCCGGCGCCCACTAAGTACTGCCTCGGCTACAACCTCCCTCTGTGAGCTCCATCTTCCCCTGCTCACATGGGTAGGGCTATGATGATCAGTTATGGCTGATATAGGCATGCTCTCGAGCAATCGAGGCACTTGTGGGTACTAATTTGGATCCTCCCTCATTTCTTTGAGCTGTTTTGATCACGTTCTTATTTTAGTGGCTCTGTCCTTGGATGGTCATTTCTGATGAGTGATAACCAGGGCAGTTTCACCCTCGTAAGAACATATTGATCCAGAAATAAGAGAAGGAGGTTCCTACAAGCCTCCTCAGAGCTCAGGCACCTTCGGCCATCGGAGTGATTTCATGATGCAATTCTGGCCGTCGGATCTCGCTCCGGATTGATCTAGGTCGTTGGATCAAGCCTGAACTCCTGTAGTAATGAATAGTTACTCCCACGGTGAGATATCTCATGCCACCATGTTTGAATCACGTGCCCCATCGGTCGAAAGCAATTCTTGCTAGGGCGATGATGATTAGCCGTGGCTGAAACAAGTGTGCCTTTGAGCAACCGATGCACCTGTGGGTATCAAGTTGGATCCTCCCTCTTGTCTCTAGAATCCTTTTTGATCCTGTGATACTTATTGTTCTGTCCTTGGATGGTCATTCTTATTGAGTGATAACCAGGGCAGCTCCACTGTATAAACAGGTAGATCTGGTGATGAGAGATGATGGGGGTAGATTATATGATCGAGAAAAGGCAAATCTGAGCCCACTGTGCATTGAACCCTAAACCTTTTTTATTTGTGTTTAAAGGTGTTGTTTATTTATGCTCCGGTGTTTATAGCCGTCTTGTGTAAAGATTTCTTCTCTCTCATACCTTTATTGCATATAAGTTGGTCTTGATCTTTTATTGTTTGTTGTTGGTCCTTGATCTAATCTGGTTAAGAGTAAGTTGCACTTTGTTATTCTGGGATAAGCGATGGTTCAACAATGTTATTGGTTCTTCATGAGGAGTTCAGAGAAGGATTTATGCCAGTAAGCTTTCTTCCAGGTACCCACACTTCTCTCTTCCTCCTGATTAGCCTGATCTCTTTTTATGTGTCTACAAGTTGTGAATTACTTATTAAGTGTTATGTTAGATCATTAGATTGTTGCAGAGATATTATATACAGGGTGTCAGTGTGTTGATTGCTCTTGCTTGCTTGCCGCTTATCTGCACAGTGATGCGTTGCTTTTAGTGTATTTAGATTCAAAGGGGGCGCAAGGTCGTTTGAAATTTTGCCAATGTTTTTATAAAAATGGTATCTTCAAAGCAAACCATATCTGTGGAAGCGCCTTAGATCTGTTTTAATTGCAACTGGCCATTTGCTTTCTTGAGGTGGAACTATCCACTGGTTCTTACATCTTAACTCTATGTGATTTCTGAGTTCTAACTTGTTGTTTCTCATAGTTTTCTAATATTTCTCCTCATTGTACTATTTATTTCAATATCTGAAATAAGGATGGCGATCTTGGTGGCTTTTTACTCGCACTTTGATAAATCCATATGATATTTTCAGGAAGAGTTCAATCTACTTCTTCGAATTCAGGCAGCACAAGGAGGGCCCAGTGGTGATCTGGCTGACGGGAGGACCCATGTGACAGGCCAGTTTCGGGCATTCATTTCATGCCCCAAGTCTTGCGAGTTATACCCATGTCGAGATTTGCTATGGTTTATTATGTTTTTGTTTCATGTTTATTTCAGGTTTGCTTTGTGGCCTCAAATCCAATGTATCCTTGATTCTGTATTTATTAAATAAATGCATGCATTTTGCGCTCAGTTCTGTAACATAGAAGTTTGGCGTGCTCCTTTTCATCTCCAGCTAACTAGTCCACTATTTCTCTGGTTTATAAAAAGGAAAATATTGTTCTTTTTGTAGCTCAGTGGTACTTATTGCCTTACTGGATGTTGATTCTTAAATTGCCTAATTAACAAGCAACGGTTAAATGTAGATGGTTATCCTTTGCCACTCTTTAGTAATATATCTGATTTAATTTTCCATATCCTGTTAATGACAAAGATGTTTATGTGTGTGGACGTGTGTGTGCGCGACTGGATTAGGATTTAAAGGTTGGGTCTCCTCTGATTTAGTTACATGCATATCTTCCACTATGTGATCTTCCCCGTCCTACGGACCATATAGAATGTGTGCTCGCCCTCTATGAAAGATCAAACATTTACTTCCTCCTCCTATTCTAATGCCGACGCTTTGCTTTTGTTATTGCAGATCGACTCGCAATGTTGAGCAGATCACCATGTTAAAATACGAGCATTTAGAGAAGTGTGTGCTCGCCAAGGACCCAATTGGTTTCTGAAGAGTTGGCTGCATATCGTTGGTGTCCGATGCACAAACAAGTATACATGAGGTCTGCCCCTGGTTTTACCTTGGTTTTGTAGTTAGCAAATCAAAACTTTTTGGACTGTTCAATTTTAATTACATTTAGTTAGTCTTTCATCCATACATGTCTTTGGGATGCCATGATGTTAGGAGCCCCTTAATTTCCACTTCCTTTTGGGTGTGAGCATTGTTGATTGCTAATAGCAAAGAAATTCAAAAAATATGAAGAATATAAAAGTAACTTATTTTTTTGACATGGCTTGATTTAATTTTTTGTGTACATGTTCTGTGATGAGATAGTCATGTCTACCAGGTCCAGTATTAGATTTTTTTTAACTCAGCACCAACAACCCCAATTTAAATGAAATATAGATACACACAATATTTGTAAGCTACGTTATTTAGACAACGGGATAATTAGAGGTGGTCATAGATATCTTGGTCAAACCAAATAGATAAAGAACACACATGAATCCAGGCTTGTGCTCTGTTTTGTATTTCTCATGTACGACCAGAGTCTGCATATATGTTGTAAGCTAGAACAAATTGTACCCACCAAAACCTATTTGTGTGTACGACTAGAGTCTGTGTGTATGTGTTGTAAGCTAGAACGGTTTTTACCCACCAAAACCTATCTGTGTGTATGACGGCGGCGGGGCACGGAGGCGGGCGTGGGTTGGGGTTTGGAGGGAGAGAGAGAGAGGCGAGGCAGGAGGAGGAGAGGGGGCGGTGGGAGTCTAGGAGGAGTTGGTGGCTAAGTAGACAGATGATATGAAATGCATCAATTGAACTTCCTACTAACCTAAACCATGTTCACTACTAACTAATCGTTACCTGTTTGACCACATAGTTGGGACCGGCACCCCCACATAGTTGTTCAAGGAATTACTACTTCATTTCTGCCCTTGGCTTTCTTTTTCTTGGATATTGTAGCCTCACTAGGATGGATTAAGAGTGTCATTTGCTCCCTTTCCCTAATCAAATAGGACTTCCAAAATAATGAGACTTGCACTCATTTTTATTTGTTTATCTCTTTAGTTTCTGATTACAACTTATGTTTCACAAATATATGCAGGTTTCTACTCTGTTTTAGTGGTCCTTAGTTGATCTCTTTGATTTCTGATTACAACCTATCTCTGATTATAAGTGATTTTGGTGTTGTTTGTACTTGGTACTTCTCATTTCAGAAATTAGTAGTGATCCTGGTATTCAACCATTAGAGTTTAGTGAGAACAACCAAAGGAGGAATGAGCTCAATACATGTTTAGCAGCTTCTACTAAGTAAGTCCCCCTAAACCTTCAAATCCAAATAAAATAAAATTTCAAGAGTATGTTCTCCACATATGAAATAGATAAATGCTGACATGCTTGCTGCATCTCATCAGATTGCAGGTCCAGAAGTTAATGGACACGCTTGTGAATCATGGACAACCTCGGCCTGGTACGGGGGCTCGAGTTTGAGCTCTTGCTTGGCTTTAGCTGCAAACATGGAACTTCAATTCACCTAAAACGAATCGGATCCTTGTGTCAATTATTGTAGTGATTGGAGGCCCATTGTGTGTGACCATGATGTAGGCATTCACTCTAGGATCTGAGAATAATTTGTTGATCCTGTTTGGAAGATAGTGGTTAAATAGTGATTTTAACCACTTATTTATATTTTTTTCTTTTGTTGTGTTATGTATGGAGATGCAGATAGTGGTTTTAGTTTTGGTAGTTTGAACTGCTATTGATTATGTTATTGCAAGTGGTCCTTGCTCAGCACGGTGACCTCAAGGATGCCTCTTGAAAATTAGCATCTTTATTATGAGATTGAGGCGATGTAAACTTGAATTTAGAATCAACTTTGTGCTCTTCGCGAAATGTGTACTCAGTTTATTTCTTTCGGATTTGGTGGGTTGGATCAAGGCTCTTGTATTTTATAGGGCAATGCATTATATCATTGATGTTTTGCATATATGATTGCAACCTGTGCTAAACTTGCCTTTCTACTACCGCTTGGCCAAGTCGTTGGGGCCGGCACCCTCGGGCCAAGGCGCGTTGCCGATCTAGTATACCATATGCGCTGCGCTTGAACCTTGCTTCACACAGCTGTACGTTGCTCTGATCGAATGATTATCATCCAACCATGGCGCCCCGCTCCTCCAACACCTCTTGGTCTTCCTCTCCGGCGCTCCTAGTCGTCGTCCTCGCTGCCTTACTCATCTGCTGCCCCATGCCATGCTCGGCGGGCATCCGAAGTAACAATAACACCAACGGTACTCATTGCACTCGATTCGTGCTGTACATGTAAACTAAGCACGTATGTTTGGTATTCGGGCGATGCAGGTGGTGTGTACTACGGTTCTTACGGCGGGCCTCCAGCGCCGCAGGGCGGCCGGCCGGTCCACGCGGGGTGCCCTTGGTGCGGCCCCGCCGCTCCTCAGCCGCCGACGCCGGTGGTGGCAACCGCACAAGACCGACCTGCGGCCACGGATCAGCAGGGGCGCGGACGCCGTCTGTTATCTGCCGAGTGAAAAGACCCATGGGATGAGCCGGCGTTATCTGCTGTGTCGCTCCAAGGGACTGAAGAAATAAGCTCGCCGTCAACTGTTATCTAGCATTGATGCTATGTGTGATATGTTTGCCGTTTTGGACATTATCTTATTTTCTTACGCAATAAAGGTGCATGGGACGCTCAGCAAGAAAGATAGTCCATGGCCCCATGCTTTGCTATATAGAGAGGTTTTTACAGCATATGTGATGTTATATGTGACATAATAAATATGGATCTACTATAAATATGAGGCCTGGAATAATATAGTGGACACAGTGTATCATGTATTCAAATCTTGTCTTATATCTTATCTTTTTCTTATCTTAAATATTTTGAGTCTACGGAATGGACTTTACTCTGTGTCTCATATTACTTATTTGGTTCATGTGCTCTAGTCTGGCATCATTTTTATGGCATGCATTCTGTGGCATGGATATTCGCTACAGATGGCCGTTAACTATGTGTGGCTGGTCATAGTGGAGAGTAACTTAGACTAGTAACATGCATATGTTACTAGTCTATGTTACTACCTCTATAGTGCATAGTATCATAGGTGGTCTCATTTATTACCATGCATGACACATAGTAGCATCACATTTACTATGTTACGGTATTTACATATGTTACTATAACCATCTCTCTCTTCTTTAATTACCTGCCACATAAGCATGTTTGCGAGTTCCAAGTGCATGATACTACCGGCCATTCCCTACGCCCTACACAATTCTATCACTAGCCCGTACCCAAAACAATAGCCATTCTATTCGATCTTGCTAAGCCCTTTTTCCTCCTCTACACACAAATATTTTTCTAGATTCATGGAGGCAATCTCCTCCACGTCATGCCCAAGGTGATGGTAAGATCGGTAAGGATAGGTATATGATTTCCTGTATTTTTTTATCGCCATCGCTGAACAGGTCATATGCTGGAGACGAACAGGTCTTGTAAGAGGACGCGATGAGATTATGAGCACAATAAGCAGCCTCATATGGCCATGTCCGTTGAGACGACAAACATGTCGTCTCCTGCTCCATTTTACAGGTTTCACAAGATGGCAAACAGGGTCTTGCACGAGACGTACCCTTGCGAAGGGAGGCATGCGATCCTATATGGTCATGACCGGAGAGATGAGGAAAATACCATCTCACTCTCCATTTTACTGGTTACCCTGATGAGAGATGAACAGGTATTGCTTGCGACGTGCTCTTGAGAAGAAAGCGCGGCCATGAGATCATGAGCTCCCTCTATCTTTATAGTTAACGCTCGATAATACTGCGCACAGTTGCCTCTGCTGCTCCCCTTGAGCTCCCTCTATCTTTTGTAGTGACCACTTCTTCTTGCGTAGGTAAGCCATTCGGATTTTAGTGTATACAAACTCTCCTCTCAGCTGCTCAGGTAGTTCTTCTTTCTCATTAACAATGAATAATCTGGTTACAAAATATGCTTCAAGATTGCAACACAGAAAAATTGCCTGGCAGACTAAAATAGTTAGGAGCTTCTGATTGGACCCTTCAAGCAATAGTGTTGTTAATATGTTAATTATTAGATTATGTTACTAGATTAGAAGAACTTCCTGATATATGTATCTATAGGATTCTTTGCTATTTGATGCAAAATGTTGATGGCCCGGCACTATACTGAGCCGGAGTAAAATTTCCAGTTTTTCTTTTTGTGGTCAGTACCGGAACCTATAAAGGATGTTAGCTTCTGATTGGACCCTTGCTGATTCATTTCGACCACAGTATCAGAACCCAGGTTGGTACAACACCACTTTGCAGTTTTGTTCCGCGGTACAAAGTCGCTTAGCTGCAGCATGAGGTCTGCTGAACTTTCCCCAACATGCCTTTGGTTCCTACACACTGTTGCATTTGTCCGACAGTGCCATGTCTCTCTGGACACAGGTGAATGCAGTGGACACTTCGAGATTGAGGCCACCAACAGCATATGCCAATGGCGTCCATTAACAACCTGCCCGAGGTCCGGATTCACCGAGCACAATCGGAGACATGGTCTTCTGCCTGCTGGTCTGGAAACTACACAATTTCTCTGAAACCCACTTATCCTCTAATGCATGAATCTCTATGCTCAGTTAGGATACAACTAATTTATCATTGTTTCATCTTATTATATAATGCAACATCCTGTTTTTTCATCAAGAGAAAGAACATTGACAAATTTTGCTCATTCTATTGCAGCAATAGCGACTATATGAATAGTAGTATTGTGTTTGGTTGTTTGTTCTTGTGGGTTCCTAGCCATGGGCACTTTACTGCTTTGTTCCAAATAAAAAAACCCTGGTATGTTTGTTCTGCCGGTACAACTACTCTTTGGCTGGGACATTTTGGCTTGGGATAACATGAATGAACCTAAAATTTCTTTATATTTTATATCACTTTTTGTATTGAAACTATTTACCCTGCTTTCTTTTGATTTGAGTTGTCTTTATGTCAAAGACTATTTGTTTTAATAGATTAATATCTTAAGTGTCATAATTAATTTTATTTCGATGGCATGGCTTCCATGGTATAAAGACATACTGTATGAGCTCGTGGTACGTAGTGATGGTTAGTTGCTAACTCAATCCTACAAGTGGGGTGCATTTATCTTTCTACTTTTCTTTCGTAATAAAGCATTATCATGTACCAAATGTTGTTTTCTTCTTTTATAATCACCCTAATGTCCAAAATGTATATTTGGTGTGTGAGTTTTAGTCAGGCTTGACAAAAAAATGTGCTGACAATACAAATTGTGAAGCCGCTTTTAGCATGGTCTTTTGTAAACTTCCCATAATTGTATAATTTACTTTTCCCCAGCCTCTACGAACAGAACAGGCAAGAGTAATCTTCCTACAGCCAGGTGGGAGTTCCGACTTTAAATTCTTATTAGTGAAGTAACAAAAAAGTGAGGATATAAAGCTGAAGGGCTGAAAGGGATAACAACAATTGTAGGCAAGCAAGAACAATGTGACTTGAGGCTTCATTTTTCCTTAAATGAGTTGCAACAAACTTAGTAATGACTGAATTCTTTTATACTACGCAGCAGATTTAGTATTCACAATTATTTTCATGAGCCCAAGGATAGTTCACTTCAGGGTCTTGTCTTGTATGATTCATGTTCATAATAAATTACATGTGAGAATATTTGTTGTCGTCGAAACAGAAGGATTTTCCCTCCTGCATTAGGATAATTAATTTACATCTGCATTATAGTAAGCTCAAAACCCGATTAAGTGTGTCAGAAATGAGTATGGATTAATTTATATATAAGAAAGCTTTCTTACTTTAGTTGGGCTTAATGTTGCAGTAATATCCCTGTTTTGTTTCCTCGCAAGAACTCTATCTATGTGTGTGCGCTGCGGCTTGGGAGGGGCAACCGAGGAGGTCGCCTTGAAATTATGGAAGAGCAAGGGAGGCCAGAAGAGTACATCGCTACACTGATGCCCTGTTTCTCCTTGCTGCTGCTGACTCGCCTTCGTGCGGCGCTATTTCCATAGGTGTAAGAGTTTCAATACTTTCAGCTCCTGCAAGTCATCATTTTGGAAATGTGAGAGAGTTAAGAGAAAATTGAAGCATGATATTAATAATGAAGTGTTTTTTATGAGACCTAGAGCCTTTGTGGTGCTGACTGTAATGTGCCGCCGCAGTTTCAGTAGTTTGGTGCTGACTGTCATATGCCACCGCAGTTGACAACCAGCAGGAAGAGGAGGAAGGAGAGACAGAGATGAATGAGGAAGAGGAGATCGCTGCCAGTGCACCACATCTTCCATAGGCCTTTGTTGTTGGAGGATTATATCCCAACATCCTCCTCCAGACCTGCATCTACTGCCTTCCCAAGTAACGTCAATCTACATCAGCAAGGTGAGCCTCACATTTTTCTTTCTTTTCCTAGGCTTTTTACTTTATCATGTGTGCGTACCATTGTTGCATGTCTCTGATTGTTTATGTTGCTAAAAAAGCATATATAGTAATGTATATGCTCCAAACAATAAAGCACGACCACTGAAACTGTTGTTAAGGGCTAGAAGATTTTAGAAGTACATTGATTCATAATTAGCAAATTAGGTCTCAGATATGGAAGTACATATTCCATTGTTGCTACTAAGATCTAGCATTATAATAGTTGATACTTTTCTAGAAATGAGGCTCCATGGTTATTTGTGTTGCCAATTCCGGCCAAAAGAATTATGTGTGGTCGTCCTACTGCCGCACATGCCGTTTGTTCGCACTTCTATCCTTTCTATCTGTAGGCTATAGTTGAATACATTTTACTTTGTTTTTTTCCTGGATATATGGATTAGATGCTCTCTACACTGTGGTTTCCACTGCCTCTTGCTTTCCATATAGAATCCATTTGTGAGGCCTGCCACTATATCTTTTATTTGAACTAACAACCTGGGTCCTACAAAATGCAACTACATGAATTTTGATTTGCCCATCAAGCTTAAGAAGGTTACGTTGACCATGGTAATCAATTTTGTGCAAAGTTTTTCTTGAGCTGTATGTACAAACTGAGCATCAAGCTGAAGAACTGATGCACAATGCAAAGTTATACATGCACAAGGTCATGCATATTCTTTCAAAGAAAAGTAGTAGCTGAACATATCTTGTAGGTGTCAAGTAAATGCTACAGACGTAACTATTTCTTCTTTATCCATGTAGGCTAGCCCTTTTCTGGTTGTTGCTCCATTATACCAGTGTTTTAATTGTGAATCTAATCGTTCGTTATCTCCAGGCCATGAATATTTGTAATCTTATATTATGTATCTTATGTGATCTCAGAGCACTTCAGTTTTGTGTGGAAACCTCAAGCTACCATTGTGGTGCCAGGCAAGCTATCAACCAACAAGAGGTTGCCCTACTTTTCGCGCCTGCCAAGCTATCAACCGACAAGAGGAGCACGTTCAAATATAGGAGCACGGAAAGGGCAACTCCAGTAAAACAGTGGAAAAAGCAAGTCAGATTTAGCTTTATACTCGTATTTATTACTGTAGAGCTCCTGCTTTCCTTGTTTCGTCGGCCTATCCGTTGTACATTAACAGCAGGAGAAGCGTGAGACATGAGAGATATCCCCTCTTTATTTGAGTGATTTGATAACTAAGGAAAATTGCGGAGTTGAAAATATTGTAGCAAAGTGTTCAAATCTGAGAGGTCGGTCAAATCAAGGGGTAGCACTGCCAGGCTACGTAGGTCTGGCTTCTACCTGTCCACAGTAAAGAGAGGTTTACTTTATTTTGGAATGGTGGGCGGTAGAGTTTTGGGACGGTCAAAAGGAAACTGGAAGAAAGGGTGTGGGCTTTGGGTGTGTACTTTTGGACGGAGGATCGCCGTGCATGTGACCGGCTAGAGGGAGGGATATCCTGGGGGGAAGGCATGCAAAAGCATTTCCTTGCCGTAGCCCAAACCCAAACCCACACCCTCCTCCCTCTTCCTTCTCCCTGCAAGAACCATAAAAGGCCCCCAAATCCCACCCCGCAGAAACCCCAGACCCGCTCTCTTCTCCCATTCCTCTCCAACGCTAGCCAGCCATGGATCATGGTCGTAGCGCCACCATCACGGCTCACCTCCGGCGTGCCACAACCACAAGGAGAAGCTACGACATGTGCATGGGCGAGAACAAGTGGAGCGTTGTCGTTACTGCCAGCGGGAGTGACGCCCGGTGGTGGATCCGGAGGACCAAGCTCCTCAACGACCAGGCGGTCCAGCCTAGCCGCCTTGTGGTCGGCCTCGCCCTCAACAGGCCCCCGCGCGGCCACGGGGACGCGGGATGTCACCTCCCACCGGCCACCATCCAGTTGTGCGCCGGCCATCGCTGCCTTGTGTTCATGGTCGCCAAGGCCGGTTCCTCTCGAATAGCCTCCGACGCTTCATGGCTCATCCCGCCGTCACCTTCGCTGGTAATCACGTGGTGTCCGACCAGCCTCCTTCGCGAGACCTGTCGCCTCCGTGTCGCGCGCGCCTTCAACATCAAGGCGGCGATGGGCCTGCACAAGGCGTCCATCGAGAGGACCGCCGAGGCTGTGCTGGGCTATGGCGCCATCCCCAGGCAGAGGTACTTAGAGGAGGCATGGATGCAGCAGCGGTTCCCACGAGAGCAGGTCAAGTCTGCGGTGCTCCAGGCATACCTGGCCTCTCGCGTCGGCGTCCACCTCCTCGACATCGAGGACGTCGAGCGCGGGTGCAGCCCTTCATCTGCCCCTCCTCTCCGCATCGCGCCTCATCATGGGCGGGCTGTCCAGCGCCCTCCTATTACTCCCACAGCGATCCAAGGTAGTAATAAATAGGAGTTCAAATATAGGAGCACGGAAAGGGCAACTCCGGTAAAACAGTGGAAAAAGCAAGTCAGGTTTAGCTTTATACTCCTATTTATTACTATAGAGCTCCTGCTTTCCTTGTTTCGTCGGTTTGTTTGTTGTACATTAGACGACACCAGCAGGAGAAGCGTGAGACGCAAGAGATATTCCCTCTTTTATTTGAGTGATTTGATAACTAAGGAAAATCGTGGATTTGAAAATATTGTAGCAAAGTGTTCAAATCCGAGAGGTCGGTCAAAAATCAAGGGGTAGCACTGCCAGGCTACGTAGGTCTAGCTTCTACCCTTCCACAGTAAAGAGAAGTTTACTTTGTTTCGAAATGATGGGCGGTAGAGTTTTGGGACGGTCAAAAGGAAACCATAAGAAAGTGTGTGGGCTTTGGGTGTGTACTTTTGGGTGGAGGATCACCGTGCACGTGACCAGCTGGAGGGAGGGATATCCTCGGGGGAAGGCGTGCAAAAGCACTTCCTTCCTGTAGACCAAACCCAAACCCACCCCCTCCTCCCTACAAGAACTATAAAAGGCCACCAAATCCCACCCCGTAGAAACAACATACCCACTCTCTTCTCCCCTTCCTCTCCAACGCTAGCCAACCATGGATCATGGTCGTAGCGCCACCATCACGGCTAGCCTTCGGCGTGCCACGACCGCAAGGCAGAGCTGCACCGTGCGCGTGGGCGAGAAAGAGCTAAGCGCGGTCGTCACCGCCAGTGGGAGTGACACCCGGCGGTGGATCCGGAGGACCAAGCTCCTCAATGATCAGGTGGTCCAGTCTGGCCGCCTCGTGGCCAGCCTTGCCCTCAGCAGGCCCTCACGCGACCACGGGGACGGGGGACGTCACCTCCTGCCGGCCACCATCCAGCTGTGGGTTGGCCATCGCTGCCTCGTGTTCGTGGTCGCCAAGGCCGGTCTCCTCCCGAACAGCCTCCGGCGCTTCATGGCTCATCCCGCCGTCACCTTCGTCGGTAATCACGTGGTGTCCGACCGGTGCCTCCTTCGCGAGACCTGCCGCCTCTATGTCGCGCGCGCCTTCGACATCAAGGCGGTGACGGGCCTACGCAAGGCGTGCATCGAGAGGAGCACCGAGGCTGTGCTGGGCTATGGCGCCATCCCCAGGCAGAGGTACTCAGAGCAGCCGTGGATGCAGCAGCGGTTCTCGCGGGAGCAGGTCAAGTCCGCAGCGCTCCAGGCATACCTGGCCTCCCGCGTCGGCATCCACCTCCTGGACATCGAGGACATCGAGCATGAGGGCATCCCTTCATCTGCCCCGCCTCTCCGCGTCGCGCCTCATCGCGGGCGGGCTGTCCAGCGCCCTCCTCTTACTCCTGCAGCGATCCAAGGTAGTAATAAATAGGAGTTCAAATATAGGAGCACAGAAAGGGAAACTCCAGTAAAACAATGGAAAAAGCAAGTCAGCTTTAGCTTTGTACTCCTGTTTATTACTGCAGAGCTCCTGCTTTTCTTGTTTTGTCGGTCCGTCTGCTGTACATTAGACGACAACACCAGGAGAAGCGTGAGACGTGAGAGATATTCCCTCTTTTATTTGAGTGGTTTGATAACCAAGGAAAATGGCGTATTTGAAAATATTGTAGTAAAGTGTTCAAATCTAGAGGTCGATCAAATCAAGGGGTACCACTGCCAAGCTACGTAGGTCTGGCTTCTACCTGTCCACAGTAAAGAGAGGTTTACTTTATTTTTGAAATGGTGGGTGGTAGAGTTTTGGGACGGTCAAAAGGAAACCGGAAGAAAGTGTGTGGCTTTGGGTGTGTACTTTTGGGCGGAGGGTTGCCTAGCACGTGACCGGCTGGAGGGAGGAATATCCTCGGGGGGAAGGCATGCAAAAGCATTTCATTTTAGTCGATATCCTCCGCCTCTACGTGCGCGTGTTTCCAGTCAAATCAAACCAAAATAGCATCAAGTTGCCCCGACAGGGCCGAGGGCACGCCAGATATCCACCCATGAATGTGACAAGAATTTGTACTATGTATATGTTAATTTAAGTTTGTTATTTTATGTTGTTGAAGTTAATTTTGAAATTGGTTATTGTAAAACAATTATACTAATTTTTTATACTTTTGGATAACTTAGTTCTATCATGCGAAAATATTGATCACTATAGTTCATTATTTTCATATTTGATGATGCAAACTTATTCCTTAATATTAGTTATTCCTATTTTTATGCAATTGTTTTTTTTTTGCATGGATTTTTATGTGTATCATTAAGCACACTTGCATTGTGACAGCTTTAAACTATACTTTGTAACAGAGAATCGTCTTTGAGATATTTTCTGAAAAATTGCTAAACTATATGGAGAATATTTTGTTGTTTGCGTGTGTGTTCGTCTATTCTTTATCATGGTTGAGATATCTAAAGCGTATGATCGAATAAATACTTGAATGGTAGTTTCTAGTATATGATTAGGTAAGCATATTTATATAAACTTCTAAAGAATTAGTTATAGTGGGTTCAGTAACAAGTGGACAACATATGGATACTATATATGTATTTCATATTAAACTAATAGTAACATTTATAGTTCTTAAACACCAAAGAACTTAAAACTGGCGTGAACTATAGTATTTCCATATACATGCCCACTAGTAATGTTTTGTGTAGCATATGTGGTATAAGTGCGTTCTAACACTTTTTTAGAATAGAAAGTTATGCACAAAATGAAAATGTCCCGCTAAAATTTCCCACTGATATGTCCCGAAGCGTCCCGCCAAAATACTATGCCAGTGTCTTTCTTATTATTTTGTGTTCCTGCAGAATTTCGCTTCGATATCTCCGGAAATTCCGAGCCCCACGAAATAGACAACCATCTCCTTTTATTGTTTGGGTTGACTATTGGCAATTAACATTTTTTGTCAAAAGAACGACGTAAATCACTAGCATAGAACCAGATAAACAGGCTCACTGGTGATGAGAGATGGTTTGATTGTAGCATGTCACATTCACAAATCCGTGAGACAAAAATAAATCTTATGCTTTAACTTGATAATAAACTCGGATACGTTCACCGGAGAACCAACATCTAACGGAGGGAGGAATTTATGTACTCCTATAAACCTAAATAGGTGGGCTCATAATTTAGTAGATATTTTCACAATGTATTTTGTATCAAAATCTTATTAATTTTAATTCTATTAGAATAATTCAAGGCACATAGTCACGTATTTTTTGAACACAATACAAAAGTTGATGCTTATATACACGCACATGTAGCTTTTCCTCTTGGTCCTGGCGGCTCGAACCCTAGCCGCCGCTAGGAGGACAATCTTCTAGCGCCGTCCTCTGGCGGCTCCCTTCCGCCGTCGACCTCGGTCGTCGGTGGTGAGTTGGGTCGCCGGATCCACGCGTGTGGATCGTTTTACTCTCTCGTAGTCTAGGTTTTAGGCTGTTCATCGTCTTGCCTTCGGCGGGGATCCATCCCTGACAAGGCCATCGGTCCTACGGTTGGGGATGAATTTGGAAACAGCCTATTCAAGCAAGGATGGCGTGGCGGCGGTGGCATCCTCGTGGTGGACCTGTGTCCCCGGGCTCCGCCGTTGCGACGGTGTTTTGCTCCAGCGTCGTTGTGGAGCTTGGGAGGTAGTCCAGGAACGGATGTAGATTGTGATCTGCATCGACGACATATGGAAGATGGAACGTGTGCTGGGTTCGTGGTTTGTGGATGGCAGGTATGGTTTCCTCCTTCAGTGTCTTAGTCGTGGTGGGGTGCCAGATCTGAAGTTCGATGGCGTGTCCGGGTTGTTGCCCTGGTCCGATTCGTTCAACGGCAATGGCTTCACTTTTGGTGAGCCACCTTGGAGGTCCGCTAAGCTGCATATCAGCGATGGAGCCGCGTCGAGCTTGATTGAGGAGGTGATCCGTCATTCTTTTCTTCGGTGGCTGCTATGGTGGTGCCGGAGACAGGTGACGGGTGTTGGTGTCAAGCTCAGAGATGTTCTGCTATCTTTTCAGTTTTATCATGTCGGTCCTTACGTAACTTATACTTTAATCTTTATAATATAAATGAGACATGTATTACCATGCAAAAAAAAAATACACGCACATGCACTCAACCATATGAATGTACACACGGACACCCTACTCACAGAGCCGGCCCTGAGGGGGTGGGCAGGGGGGAAATCCTATTCGCCGCTCGCTGCGGCAAACTGTCGAGCGATCGCACAGGGGCAGCGCAGCGAGCGACAGAAATGGCCCGGTCCACACATAATGCGTCCAAACCGGTTTTGGGAACCTTCCAGAAGGTTCCCTAAACCGGGTTTTTTTCCTGTATCGTTTTTTCCTGGTTCTTTTTCGGCTTTCTATCGTTTTTTTATTTCTCTTTTTTTCGTTTCTGTTTCTTCTTCATTTTTTCATTTTTTTTCTTGTTTCACTTTCTTTTTCAAGTTTATTTTTCTTTTTCAGAATATGTTCATAGTTTTACAAAATGTTTATGATTTTCTTTTTTATTTCCTTTTCTTTTCTTCTCTTCATTAAAAAAAATCAAAAATTTAAATTTTGTTCGTGTTACCAAAAAATGTTCTCAAAATTCAAAATTTGTTCTCGTTACACAACAAAGCACAAAACTTCTGAAATTCAGAAAATGTACTGAATTTCAATTTTTTGTTCACATATTCAAAAAATGTTCGCGCTTCCAAATTTGTTCAGGATTTTTCAAAATTTCTTTCCGTTTCAAAATATGTTCTCAAGATTCAAAAAAATGTTCATGCTTTAGAAAATTGTTCGGACTTCCAAATTTGTTTGGAATTTTTCAAAATTTCTCTCTGTTTCAAAAAATGTTCTCAAGATTCAAAAAATGTTCGTGCTTTAAAAAATTGTTTGTGCTTCCAAATTCGTTCAGGATTTTATAAAATTTTCACCGTTTTAAAATGTTTGTCCAAGAACATTTTTGAAAATGTTCTTGGAGTTTTGTTCATGTTCTGAAAAATGTTTGAACTTTATAATTTTTTTCACATTTTCAAAAAATGTTCGCATTGTTTAAAAATGTTCAAAATTTCCAAAGAAAATCATGTAGAAATTTTTTTTGGAGTTTCAAATTTTTGTTCGCATTTTCAAAAAAATGTTCTCACTTTTAAATTTTGTTTCTGTTCTGAAAAAACTTTACAATTATAGATTTTGTTCATTTTTTCTAAAAAATGTTCTGAATTTATAAATTTGTTCGTTTTTTCAAAAAGTTTGGTGGTTCAGATTTCGTGTTTTTTCGAAATTTGTTCAAAATTTCAATTCTCCGTTCTTGTTTTTCGAAATTTTCTGTTACAAATTTGTTCGTAATTTTGAAAAATGTTCGCATTTGCAATTTTTGGATTTTCTAACAAACATTAAGTCTAATCGATGTCATGTTCGGTTCTTTTACTCTCCCGCTGCAAGTTAAGCACTAAAACTAGTTTACGGCAGTGGCTAGCATAGCGTTCGCTAGTCCACGAGGTCGCCGGTTCGAATCCCATACCTGCGTATTACTTTTCTCGCATTTTTTCATCTCGCGAATGGTCAAAGGGGCCGGCCCAGTTTCGGCACGCCTGTGCGAAACGCCGACTGTGCGAAATGCCGACATTTCGACGCAATTAGCGTCACATAGGAGCTCTCGGCAGGGGGGGAGGGGGCGGCTGGCCCGGTCCCCAAGTTGCAGGGCCCCCACCGTGAGCACACAGCCAGCAAGCTAGCCCATGCACGCAGTTAGGGTTAGCCCACGCACACGCAACCATTCTCGTTCCGTCGTCAGGGTTGTTCCTCGTCTCTTATGCAGCTTCCTAATTCCAATCCGAGACCTCACATCTTCATGAGGATGGCGATCCTGTCCTGACCCCGAAAATGTTGCTCAGCATCATGGTTCGATCGAACCTACACTCGGTACCGTCCATCTCAAACAACATCTCTTGGGATATGTGCCACTTACCCTTCACAAAGTACGGCGGGAATCATCAACAATTGGTAAACATGCCCAACTCTACAAAATCTATTGCATGCGAAGACTTATTAAGGAATAAAATGTTGGGGAACGCAGTAATTTCAAAAAATTTCCTACGCACACGCAAGATCATGGTGATGATATAGCAACGAGAGGGGAGAGTGTTCGTCCACGTACCCTCGTAGACCGTAAGCGGAAGCGTTATGACAACGCGGTTGATGTAGTCGTACGTCTTCACGATCCGACCGATCCAAGTACCGAACGTACGGCACCTCCGAGTTCAGCACACTTCAGCTCGATGACGATCCTCGGGCTCCGATCCAGCAAAGCTTCGGGGATGAGTTCCGTCAGCACGACGGCGTGGTGACGATGATGATGTTCTACCGGCGCAGGGCTTCGCCTAAACTCCGCGACGATATAACCGAGGTGGAATATGGTGGAAGGGGGCACCGCACACGGCTAAGGAACGATCTTGAAGATCAAATTGTGTGTCATGTGGTGCCCCCTTGCCCCCGTATATAAAGGAGGGAGGGGGGAGGTGCGGCCGGCCTAGGAGGGAGCGCGCCAAGGGGAGTCCTACTCCCACCGGGAGTAGGACTCCCTCCTTCCTTGTTGGAGTAGGAGAAGGGGGGAAAGAGGGGGAAAGGAGGAAGGAAAGGGGGGCCGCACCCCTTGTCCAATTCGGACTAAGGGGGGCTGCGCGCCTCCTTCCTTTCGGCCTCTCTCCTCTATTCCCGTATGGCCCAATAAGGCCCATATACTTCCCGGCGAATTCCCGTAACTCTCCGGTACTCCGGAAAAACACCCGAATCACTCGGAACCTTTCCGAACTCCGAATATAGTCGTCCAATATATCGATCTTTACGTCTCGACCATTTCGAGACTCCTCGTCATGTCCCCGATCTCATCCGGGACTCCGAACTCCTTCGGTACATCAAAACTCATAAACTCATAATATAATTGTCATCGAAACCTTAAGCGTGCGGACCCTACGGGTTCGAGAACTATGTAGACATGACCTAGAACTATTCTTGGTCAATAACCAATAGCGGAACCTGGATGCCCATATTGGCTCCTACATATTCTACGAAGATCTTTATCGGTCAAACCGCATAACAACATACGTTGTTCCCTTTGTCATCGGTATGTTACTTGCCCGAGATTCGATCGTCGGTATCCAATACCTAGTTCAATCTCGTTACCGGCAAGTCTCTTTACTCGTTACGTAATACATCATCTCACAACTAGCTCATTAGTTGCAATGCTTGCAAGGCTTATAGTGATGTGCATTACCGAGAGGGCCCAGAGATACCTCTCCGACAATCAGAGTGACAAAACCTAATCTCGAAATACGCCAATCCAACATGTACCTTTGGAGACACCTGTAGTACTCCTTTATAATCACCCAGTTACGTTGTGACGTTTGGTAGCACCCAAAGTGTTCCTCCGGTAAACGGGAGTTGCGTAATCTCATAGTTAGAGGAACATGTATAAGTCACGAAGAAAGCAATAGCAACATACTAAACGGTCAAGTGCTAGGCTAACGAAATGGGTCATGTCAATCACATCATTCTCCTAATGATGTGATCCCGTTAATCAAATGACAACTCTTTTGTCCATGGCTAGGAAACATAACCATCTTTGATAAACGAGCTAGTCAAGTAGAGGCATACTAGTGACACTATGTTTGTCTATGTATTCACACATGTATTATGTTTCCGGTTAATACAATTCTAGCATGAATAATAAACATTTATCATGCTATAAGGAAATAAATAATAACTTTATTATTGCCTCTAGGGCATATTTCCTTCAGTCTCCCACTTGCACTAGAGTCAATAATCTAGTTCATCGCCATGTGATTTAACACCAATATTCATATCTGCATGTGATTAATACTCATAGTTCACATCATCATGTGATCAACACCCAAAGGGTTTGTTCACATCGCTATGTGATTAACACCCAAAGAGTACTAAGGTATAATCATGTTTTGCTTGTGAGAGAAGTTTAGTCAACGAGTCTGTCATATTCAGAGCCGTATGTATTTCGCAAATATTCTATGTCCACAATGCTCTGCACTGAGCTACTCTAGCTAATTGCTCCCAATATGTATCCAGATTGAGACTTAGAGTCATCTGGATTTGTGTAAAAGCTTGCATCGTTGTAACTTTTACGACGGACTCTTTTATTACCTCCATAATCGAGAAACATCTCCTTAGTCCTCACTAAGGATATTCTTGACCCATGTCCAGTGATCTACTTATTAGATCAAAATTGTATTCCTTTACCAAACACAGAGCAAGGTATATAATAGGTCTGGTTCACAGCATAGCATACTTTATAGAACCTATGACTGAGGCATAGGGAATGACTTTTCATTCTCTTTCTATTTTCTGTTATGGTCGGGTCTTGAGTCTTACTCAACTTCACACCTTGTAACACAGGCAAGAACTCCTTCTTTGACTGTTCCATTTTGAACTATTTCAAAAATTTATCAAGGTATGTACTTATTGAAAAATCTTATCAAGCGTGTTGATCTATCTATATAGATCTTGATGCTCAATGTGTAAGCAGCTTTACCGAGGTCTTGCTTTGAAAAACTCTTATTCAAGTATCCTTTCATGCTATCCAGAATTTCGATATCATTTCCAATATACAATATGTCATGCACATATAATATTAGAAATGCTACAGAGCTCCCACTCACTTTCTTGTAAATACAGGCTTCTTCAAAAGTCTGTATAAAACCGTATGCTTTGATCAACTCATCAAAGCGTATATTCCAACTCCGAGATGCTTGCACCAGTCCATAGATGGATCGCTGGAGCTTGCACACTTTGTTAGCATCTTTAGGATTGACAAAAACTTTCTGGTTGCATCATATATAACTCTTCTTTAATAAATCTATTAAGGAATGCAGTTTTGACATCCATTTGCCAGATTTCATAAAATATGGCAATTGCTAACATGATTCAGACAGACTTAAGCTTCGATACGAGTGAGAAAATCTCATCGTATTCAACACCTTGAACTTGTTGAAAACCTTTCGCAACAAGTCGAGCTTAGTAGATAGTAACACTCTTATCAGTGTTCGTCTTCCTCTTGAAGATCCATTTATTTAACATGGCTTGCTGATCATCGAGCAAGTCAATCAAAGTCCATACTTTGTTCTCATACATGGATCATATCTCAGTTTTTATGGCCTCAAGCCATTTCGTGGAATCTGGGCTCATCATCGCTTCCTCATAGTTCGTAGGTTCATCATAGTCTAGTAACATGACTTCCGGAACATGATTACCGTACCACTCTGGTGCGGATCTTACTCTGGAAGACCTACGAGGTTGGGTAGCAACTTGATCTGAAGTTTCATGATCATCATCATTAACTTCCTCACTAATTGGTGTAGGAATCACTGGAACTGATTTCTGTGATGCACTACTTTCCAATTCGGGAGAAGGTACAAATTACCTTATCAAGTTCTACTTTCCTCCCACTCACTTCTTTCGAGAGAAACTTCTTCTCTAAAAAGGATCCATCTTAGCAACGAATAACTTGCCTTCGGATCTGTGATAGAAGGTGTACCCAATAGTTACCGTTGGGTATTCTATGAAGACGCACTTCTCCGATTTGGGTTCGAGCTTATCAGGTTGAAAACCTTTTTCATATAAGCATCGCAACTCCAAACTTTAAGAAACGACAGCTTAGGTTTACTGCTAAACCATAGTTCATACAGTGTCGTTTCAACGGATTTAGATGGTGCCCTATTAAACGTGAATGCAACTGTCTCTAATGCATAACCCCAAAACGATAGTGGTAAACCGATAAGAGACATCATAGATCGCACCATATCTAGTTAAGTACGATTACGACATTCGGACACACCATTACATTGTAGTGTTCCAGATGGCGTGAGCTCTGAAACTATTCCACATTGTTTTAATTGAAGACCAAACTCGTAACTCAAATATTCGTCTCCGCGATCAGATCGTAGAAATTTTATTTTCTTGTTACGATGATTTTTCCACTTTCACTTTGAAATTCTTTGAACCTTTCAATTATTTCAGACTTATGTTTCATCAAGTAGATATACCCATATCTGCTCAAATCATCTTGTGAAGGTCAGAAAATAACGATACATGCCACGAGCATCAACACTCATTGGATCGCATACATCGGTATGTATTATTTCCAATAAGTCAGTAGCTTGTTCCATTGTTCCGGAGAACGGAGTTTTAGTCATCTTGCCCAAAAGGCACGGTTCGCAAGCATCAAATGATTCATAACCAACTGATTCCGAAAATCCATCTTTATGGAGTTTCTTCATGCGCTTTACATCGATATGACCCAAACGGCAGTGCCACAAATAAGTTGCACTATCATTATTAACTTTGCATCTTTTGGTTTCAATATTATGAATATGTGTATCACTACGATCGAGATCCAACGAACCATTTTCATTGGGTGTGTAACCATATAAGGTTTTATTCATGTAAACAGAACAACAATTTATTCTTTTACTTAAATGAATAACCGTATTGCAATAAACATGATCAAATCATATTCATGCTCAACGCAAATACCAAATAACACTTATTTAGTTTCAACACTAATCCCGAAAGTATAGGGAGTGTGCGATGATGATCATATCAATCTTGGAACTACTTCCAACACACATCGTCACTTCACCTTCAACTAGTCTATGTTTATTTTGTAACTCCTGTTTCGAGTTACTAATATTTAGCAACCAAACAAGTATCAAATACTCAGGTGCTACTATAAACACTAGTAAAGTACACATCAATAACATGTATATCCAATATACCTTTGTTCACTTTTGCCATCCTTCTTATCCGCCAAATACTTGGGGCAGTTCCACTTCCAGTGACTAGTCCCTTTGCAGTAGAAGCACTTAGTCTCAGGCTTAGGACCAGACTTGGGCTTCTTTACTTGAGCAGCAACTTGCTTGCCGTTCTTCTTGAAGTTCCACTTCTTTCCTTTGCTCTTTTCTTGAAACTAGTGGTCTTGTCAACCATCAACACTTGATGCTTTTCTTGATTTCTACCTTCATCGATTTCAACATCACGAAGAGCTCGGGAATCGTTTTCATCATCCCTTGCATACTATAGTTCATCACGAAGTTCTAGTAACTTAGTGATGGTGACTAGAGAATTCTGTCAATCACTATCTTATCTGGAAGATTAACTCCCACTTGATTCAAGTGATTGAAGTACCCAGACAATCTGAGTACATGCTCACTAGTTGAGCGATTCTCCTCCATCTTTTAGCTATAGAACTTGTTGGAGACTTCATATCTCTCAACTCGGGTATTTGCTTCAAATATTAACTTCAATTCCTGGAACATCTCATATGGTCCATGATGTTAAAAATGTCTTTGAAGTCCCGATTCTAAGCCATAAAGCATGGTGCACAAAACTATCAAGTAGTGATCATACTGAGCTAGCCAAACGTTCATAACGTCTGCATCTGCTCCTGCAATAGGTCTGTCACCTAGTGGTGCATTAAGGACATAATTTTTCTGTGCAGCAATGAGGATAAAACTCAGATCACGGATCCAATCCGCATCATTGCTACTAACATCTTTCAACACAATTTTCTCTAGAAACATATCAAAATAAACATACGAAAGCAACAACGCAAGCTATTGATCTTACAACATAATTTGCAAAATACTAGCAGGACTAAGTTCATGATAAATTTAAGTTCAATTAATCATATTACTTAAGAACTCCCACCTAGATAGACATCCCTTTAATCCTCTAAGTGATTACGTGATCCATATCAACTACACCATGTCCGATCGTCACGTGAGATGGAGTAGTTTCAACGGTGAACATCAATATGTTGATCATATCTACTATATGATTCACGCTCGACCTTTCGGTCTCCGTGTTCCGAGGCCATATCTGTATATGCTAGGCTCGTCAAGTTTAACCCGAGTATTCCGCGTGTGCAACTGTTTTGCACCCGTTGTATTTGAACGTATAGCCTATCACACCCGATCATCACGTGGTGTCTCAGCACGAAGAACTTTCGCAACGGTGCATATCAGGGAGAACACTTCTTGATAATTAGTGAGAGATCATCTTAAAATGCTACCGTCAAACAAAACAGAATAAGATGTATAACAGATAAACATCATATGTAATCAAGATATGTGACATGATATGGCCATGATCATCTTGCGCCTTTGATCTCCATCTCCAAAGTACTGTCATGATCTCTATCGTCACCGGCACGACACCATGATCTTCATCATCTTGATCTATATCAATGTGTCATCACATGGTCGTCTCGCCAACTATTGCTCTTGCAACTATTGCTATCGCATAGCGATAAAGTAAAGCAATTATTTGGCACTTGCATCTTATGCAACAAAGAGACAACCATAGAGCTTCTGCCAGTTGCCGATAACTTCAACAAAACATGATCATCTCATACAACAACTTATATCTCATCACGTCTTGACCATATCACATCACAACATGCCCTGCAAAAACAAGTTAGACGTCCTCTACTTTGTTGTTGCAAGTTTTACGTGGCTGCTACGGGCTGAGCAAGAACCGTTCTTACCTACGCATAAAAACCACAACGATAGTTCATCAAGTTGGTGCTGTTTTAACCTTCGCAAGGACCGGGCGTAGCCACACTCGATTCAGCTAAAGTGAGAGAGACAGACACCCGCCAGCCACCTTTAAGCACGAGTGCTCGTAACGGTGAAACCAGTCTCGCGTAAGCGTACGCGTAATGTCGGTCCGGGCCGCTTCATCTCACAATACCGCTGAACGAAAGTAAGACATGCTGGTAAGCAGTATGACTTATATCGCCCACAACTCACTTGTGTTCTACTCGTCCATATAACATCAACGCATAAAACCTAGGCTCGGATGCCACTGTTGGGGAATGCAGTAATTTCAAAAAATTTCCTACGCACACGCAAGATCATGGTGATGATATGGCAACGAGAGGGGAGAGTGTTCGTCCACGTACCCTCATAGACCGTAATCGGAAGCGTTATGACAACGCGGTTGATGTAGTCGTACGTCTTCACGATCCGACCGATCCAAGTACCGAACGTACGGCACCTCCGAGTTCAGCACACTTCAGCTCGATGACGATCCTCGGGCTCCGATCCAGCAAAGCTTCGGGGATGAGTTCCGTCAGCACGACGGCGTGGTGACGATGATGATGTTCTACCAGCGCAGGGCTTCGCCTAAACTCCGCGACGATATAACCGAGGTGGAATATGGTGGAAGGGGGCACCGCACACGGCTAAGGAACGATCTTGAAGATCAAATTGTGTGTCATGTGGTGCCCCCTTGCCCCCTTACATAAAGGAGGGAGGGGGAGGTGCGGCCGGCCTAGGAGGGGGCGCGCCAAGGGGAGTCCTACTCCCACCGGGAGTAGGACTCCCTCCTTCCTTGTTGGAGTAGGAGAAGGGGGGAAAGAGGGGGAAAGGAGGAAGGAAAGGGGGGCCGCACCCCTTGTCCAATTCGGATTAGAGGGGGGCTGCGCGCCTCCTTCCTTTCGGCCTCTCTCCTCTATTCCCGTATGGCCCAATAAGGCCCATATACTTCCCGGCGAATTCCCGTAACTCTCCGGTACTCCGAAAAACATCCGAATCACTCGGAACCTTTCCGAACTCCGAATATAGTCGTCCAATATATCGATCTTTACGTCTCGACCATTTCGAGACTCCTCGTCATGTCCCCGATCTCATCCGGGACTCCGAACTCCTTCGGTACATCAAAACTCATAAACTCATAATATAACTGTCATCGAAACCTTAAGCGTGCGGACCCTACGGGTTCGAGAACTATGTAGACATGACCTAGAACTATTCTTGGTCAATAACCAATAGCGGAACCTGGATGTCCATATTGGCTCCTACATATTCTACGAAGATCTTTATTGGTCAAACCGCATAACAACATACGTTGTTCCCTTTGTCATCGGTATGTTACTTGCCCGAGATTCGATCGTCGGTATCTAATACCTAGTTCAATCTCGTTACCGGCAAGTCTCTTTACTCGTTACGTAATACATCATCTCACAACTAACTCATTATTTGCAATCCTTGCAAGGCTTATAGTGATGTGCATTACCGAGAGGGCCCAGAGATACCTCTCCGACAATCGGAGTGACAAAACCTAATCTCGAAATACGCCAACCCAACATGTACCTTTGGAGACACCTGTAGTACTCCTTTATAATCACCCAGTTACGTTGTGACGTTTGGTAGCACCCAAAGTGTTCCTCCGGTAAACGGGAGTTGCATAATCTCATAGTTACAGGAACATGTATAAGTCACGAAGAAAGCAATAGCAACATACTAAACGATCAAGTGCTAGGCTAACGGAATGGGTCATGTCAATCACATCATTCTCCTAATGATGTGATCCCGTTAATCAAATGACAACTCGTTTGTCCATGGCTAGGAAACATAACCATCTTTGATAAACGAGCTAGTCAAGTAGAGGCATACTAGTGACACTATGTTTGTCTATGTATTCACACATGTATTATGTTTCCGGTTAATACAATTCTAGCATGAATAATAAACATTTATCATGATATAAGGAAATAAATAATAACTTTATTATTGCCTCTAGGGCATATTTCCTTCATAAAATACTACCAGTACATTGATACCATGGCAAACTTTTTAACGTGCCTCGTTATGCACCCCTAGAGTGGCCCCACACTCGGGTTGCCTGGAACCAAATATAGCAAAAAGTATGTATAGAAAACACACACCTTTGTAAATTCGCATGTCTTGCTTGCTGATTCAGGCAAGAAATTTTGATGAATATCTTTGAGCTGATCAGTGTATGTTTTCTAACTAGGGAAGCTCTTTCCCGAGACGCATCTTCTGTACCACGAATCTTTTTTCTAACTAGGGAAGATCTTTTTATCTTTTTTTCTTTGTGTTGGATACGCTTATAGGAAAAAGTTTTTTAATGTGTTGACAGCATGAATATCCCTAGCATACATAAAAAAGGGAAATCATCAACCATTTGATCATTAAAAGATAGCCAGCAGGTTAAATATCAATGTAGAGAGACCGTGCAATTTGATATAAAGGAAATATTATAAAACAACATGCAAGATGAGCAGTACCGACAAGGTTGGAGAGAATAAAAATATTTCGAATTTTGGGGCTTGGGTCCATGCTACAGTAGCTTAGGACCGTGTGCCAACCCAAGCCGCTAGTGACAAGTAATTAACGTAATCTTTGAATTTCGAATGCTAACATGGCACATATCCCCAAGGAAGCAATGCTACATCGTACAACACCGAGCTTGGGTTCGACTAGACCATGATCTTGAATCTCATGTCTCGTCCGGACCCCCACCGTGATCGCGATTCATTGTTTCACCGGCAAACACTCTCTCCAATCTTCAAGAGGTGTCATCCACATCGTGTCACCCCCAAGCTTACAAGTACCGAAAGCACCCATGCACATCATGCTACCAGTTCACATATTGCACTTCGATGCTGAGCTCCTGATCCAACTGATTCATGGTTATCATATTATTATTCCCCATCTTATTGTTCGCTATTTGCTAATTGAGTAATTTACCTTTGCATATATTTGATCAATAGTTTTTGCATTGTTCACCTTAAACGCAAATCAGGCAATACGAAATGCTAGAAAAATAGCCGAGCTTAAAGGATGCCCTTAACGTTGAGAAACTAAATAAATTATTGCAATGGAAATATTATTATTTTTTGGTAATTACAAAATTCTCACACTTTTTTGACTCGAATCAAAAGGAATAAATTGTATCAAAAGGAAGAAATTGCATTCTTCATTTTTGAATCTAATTGTGTATAGAAACTATTTAATATGAACATTAGTTTTGGATAGATTTAAATTATAAATATATACCCCCTCTGTTCCTAAATGTAAGTCCTTTTAGAGATTCCAATATGGACTACATATGAAGCAAAATGAGTGAATCTACACTCTAAAATACATCTATATACTACTGTATGTAGTTCCTATTGAAATCTCTAAAATGACTTATATTTATAGATGGATGGAGTATATACACATGTATATACACATATATTGATTATTGTTGTTATGATGATGGTTATACTAAGGGGCCTAGAGTTTTTGTTTCGCCCCGGGCCCCAAAAATCTCAGGACCGGGCCTGCCTACTCGTATGAACACTTCCAAAATACTAAGCTTGTATAACATCTTGAGATTGATGAAGTCGCCACAGCCACCTTCATAGTCGACGGGAATATCTCCTCCCACTGAAAGCACATCGCTGGGAAAGCCTGAAATAGTTTAAGGAAAATGTGAGCCCCAGTGCCAAGTTTAGGTCTTGAACCCTGGTCGTTAGTTACACCACAAGGAAGATAAACATCTGAGCTCGCTCAGTTCGCACATAGTCACACAGTCCATCAATCAAAGAACATACACTTACAGCAAGATGCGAGATTCGTTAATGAGGTTGGGTGAACTCATCTTTCTGTGCTCCACTCCCCTTGGAATTGTAACATTGGCCGCCCGAGCATCAGCACACGCCGCCAGCTGCCCTGCATGCATACCATTGTCTAGTCGTCATGACTTGTAAAGTCACATTATATAGGACGATGAGGATATAACATGTCTGATTCTGACACTAATCCTATCTTATCCACGAAAAAGTCCAAAATAAAGCTTGAACATGTAGATGAAACCTAAATTGAATCCTCAATTTGTAATTTCGGAAAATCAGCACACTAAACTTTCTGTTCCCAGCCTATTTTGAACCTTGAGGGTGTTTAGCTGGTATTCACTGATGTGGCAAATGAAATCCTTGGATCGTTGACTGGCTGGCTGTACATTAGCACAAAGCTGGCTGGCCTATTAGCGCAGTCGCTCAAGCTGCTTAGATTTTTCTTTTCTTTTTCTGTTTCTTTGTTTTTCATTTTTGTAATGATAATATTTTTTTCTTCATATTTTCGTAATGACAACAACATTTATTTAAACTACACAAAGCCACTTGTGTTCTATGAGCGAAAGAAAATTACAGTGCGACAGAAAATACAGTGAACAAAGTACTTGACAGGACTCGAACTCGGAATCTCGCATTGAGAGTGCCCACAGCTAGCAACTCACCTTGCAAGCTGCTCATGACTATAGATAGTGCGACCTCAATAAGAACAAACATGAGGGTTCATAAATTTAAACATTTAAAAAAATTGAAACATTTCTTGAAAGAAAATGTGAACAAGTTGGAAATGCCGAATACTTCCTTAAATGCAAATAGTGTACGAAATTCCACAAATATGTTTTGGTAAGTGTGACACAGTTTTTTAAAATCCAAACATTTTTGGAAACATGTGAACAACTTTTGGAATTCCGAACATCTTTTGACAAATGTGAACAATTTACGTTCTGAAAGCGGTCTCGGATTAACCATGTTTGTGCTTCTAATTACATCACTAATAGCCATCTACTCTGGTGGCTAGCAATATGGAGATCGTCAGCGCCAAGTCGCAGGTTTGATTCCCCATAGTGTCTGTTTTTTTGGTATTTTACGTCACGCCTTACGGAAAAGTAAGAAAAAAACCCTCACGAAAAAGTAAAAAAGAAAACTCACTTCACACCTGATGGGCCACCCAATCGCTTCTGCAGCCAACAATCCCTGGATTCGATCTGCCATGTTTACAAGCCCTGGTAGTGAACGCCCTTAAGGTTCAAAATATACCGGGATCGGAGAGTGCTTTGTGTTGATCTCCAAGTTCAAGGTTCAATTCAGTGTTTGTCTACAAGTTCAAGGTTTGTTTGGCATTTTTTTCTTGAAGAACACTCAGCGTTAACCAATGTATTTTCTCTCACTCATCCGCCGTCTCACACGGGCGATGCGTGTCCCATTGGGCCCGCACAACTTCACATGCTTTCTTATCTTCTCGTCCGATTGCTCCCGTCCACATCTTTTTAGTAATGCCTTCTTCCCTCC
>NC_041385.1:5995245-6004238 GCF_002162155.2 Triticum dicoccoides | reverse complement strand
TCAATCATACACACAATCAGGGGCATGCTCAGAGATATTAGCTGCCATGGGGATACCCACGAACAGCCCGTGCTCACCGGCCACGGCCAAGGAGGTAGCATGCGAGCTTACATGGCCACACAAGCCTCGCTAGACATCACAACCCGGCTGTGGGCGGCCATGGAGGTAGAACGCAAGTAGCAACCACTGGCTACAACGCAAGCACCATGGAGGTAGCATGTGAGCTCATCGGCCGGCGCGGCCGGCGATGGGGATTGGGGGCGCTCGAGCCGGGAGCTTGGAGGTGGATAGGCTTGTGGTTGGCAGCGACGAGTGAAAGACGGCGGTGTTGTCGGTAACGACATCAACGTTTCTATAACTTCGTTTTTATTGAACTTTTTCTGCAGCATCATCCATGTTGTAAAAGTTTCTTCCGCAACAATACCCATGGTGTAGAAAAGTGAAGACAAAAAAAAATCTGCAACATCATCTATGTCGCAAAAGTTTCTTCCGCAACAACACCTATGTTGATGAAAAGTGAAGACAATAAAGAATAGTGCAACAACACCTATGTTGCAAAAGGGTTAGTGCAACATGTGCTCTATTGCAATGATGAGGATGGGTTGACCATTGGATGGCGTCAGATTTAACGGTTGCTGAGGCGATGGACCTTTTTAGATTATCCGTCGGCACACGCGTAGCGCTGTTCGGCCGATAGTACAATCTCAGGTGATCCCTAAGCTTGTTTATGAGCACATCTGGAGTGGTGAACATATGATGGTTACTATGACCGTTCCCAGTATTCTTGAGTATTTAACAGAAAAACTACCAAAATCAGACAAGTGTCCCACGGAACTATCACTCTACAAAAAGTCCCACAAAACTACCACATTTGTTTAATTCTTTGGCTAAAAACTACCGGTTTGAGTTACTGAGACGTTCAGATGAAATGAACCTGATTATGACATGGGTGGCCTATCCGTCAGAGCTGACGTGGCACAGGTCAACTCCATTACACTAGACCGTTATGTAATGTGGGGCCCATATGTCAGTTTCAATAAAAAATCCCTAGCTTTTATATTCTTCCAAATCCCCAAGCTCACGATCCCTGCCGGTGCCCGGCGAGCGGCGACCTCCTTCCCGACGCACCAGCGGGTGCTGGGCGAGCAGGCCACATACGTCAAGTAGGAGCTGCCGCTTCGTCCTGCCCTTGATGGACACGAAGCCTTCGTCGTCAATGGCCGCGGGCAGAGAAAAGGAAAGGCATAAACTCCTCGGCGTGGTCGGGTTGAACTGGAGTTGGCGGCCATGCATGCGGAGAGCGCTCGTGGCCGGGCAGTCAGGAGGGAGGCGAGGCGAGACGAAGGAGGAGAGGCCACACGTGGTGATGTGTGCGTGACGGGTAGCGAGCGCAGCACGCGGTCGACGACGCGGCGGGCACGGCTGAGGAGGCGCTGGGTGGACGAGCGAGGAGGCGTACATGTGTTGATAAGGCAGGATTTTCAGTGCCCTCATGCTCTGACCCTCTCTTTCTTGACATATCGCATCGATACATATAAGTATATGCTAGATGTTCATAGTTTAGCAAGCATGTGTGGCCGTTTATCTTGATTTTTGCCTGGTTTTTCAAATTAAACAAGCTTTATTTTTATTTTTGTGAGTGGGGCAAGCTTTAATTTGTGTGGTTCTCAGTCCATTCTGTATTCAAATGTGAAAAATTGGATCAAAACATTTATGCATCTCACTCGTGAGAGCGAGTAGGATTTCCGCAGATTGGCTTTGTATTGTGTGGCCTTGGGGTTATGAAAGTGCGGTGGAACTCGGCTGGAGGGCACCTGCTTCGTTTTTTGGTGTTTGTTTAGGTTTTGTGTCCTGGTCTCAGGAAGAAGACACCGTGGTGGCTTCTCAAAATTAAAATAAGGTTTTTCCCTCCTAGCTCCCGTTGTGGCGGTGCATCAAGCGCCATTGAAGGACGTTTGAAGGTGTATTTTCGGCGGATCTCGCAGGATTTGTTCGGCGTTTGTCTTCGGTGGATCCATTTGGATCGGGTTTTCGTTTGTTTGTGTTCACGTGTTTTTTAGGCTGGATGCTTCTGATCTACGCTTCTCTTCATCGACGGGGTTTGCTATTCCGGTGCACCAAACCTATTGGGCCTTAGAGCATCTCCAACAGCCGCGCCAAAAGACCCGCGCGCGGTAAAATGGTATTTTAGCGCGCGCGGTCCGGTTTCGCGCGCTCCAGCGGTGGCGGCAAACTAGCGCGCGCGGGAAGCGTTTGTGCGCGCACGGGAGAAATCGGCATCTGGCGCGGTAGATTTGGCGCGCCGCTTCGCGCGCGCCTATAAAATCCGGCGCTCGTCACGCGCTCCATCACACTGCCACGTGCCCTTCCCCTCGCCACCTCGCCGCTTCCACTCTTTCTCGCCGCTTTCACAGCGCCCCGCCACCACCGCGCCACCATGCCGCCGCGCCGCCGGGGTTCTTCGGGCTACCGCGGCGTCTGCGAGGGCCCCAACTGTTGGTACTTCGTCGAGATCCGGTCCGGCGACGACCGGCTCGGCCTCGGCTCGTTTCGTACCGCACACGAGGCGGCCCACGCGTACGACGCGGCGGCGTGGCACTTGGAGAGGTCCCCGTCGCAGATGAACTTTCGGGACGTCTTCACGCACGAGCAGGCACAGCGTGTCGCCCCTCCGCCTCGTCTCATCACGGACCAGGACCGTGCAGACCACGTTCGGCTGCAGTGCCGCCTCCTCGTCATCGAGGAGGACGAGCGAGCCATGGCGGAGTGGCGCCAGCGCCACTCGGAGGACGTCGCTGCCGAGAATGCCTTCTGGGCAGAGAGGATGGCAAGGCGCCGCGCGGAGCGTGTCGACAGGCGTCGGCGCAAGGCACTGGCCTTATCGCAGTGCGATATCGTCGAGGCAGGCGGGAAGTCGATCTTCTCCCCCAACGATGATCGTTGGGATGACATGTGGCTCGATACCTCAGACAACACCATCGAGGATGATGATGGTGATGATGACGACTGGGAGTCGCCGTAGTTTAGTTGCACCGTAGTTGTTCTATCTAGTTGCACCGTAGTTCTATCTATCTATACTTCAGAAACTATGTAAAATACCTTTCACTAGTGCAGAACCGGGCAATAGCACCGGTTCGTAAGGCCCTTTAGTGCCGGTTCCATAACCGGCACTAAAGTGTGGGCACTAAAGGCCCCTCCCTTTAGTACCGGTTCAGCACGAACCGGTGGTAAAGGGCAACCACGTGGCACGAGCCAGCTCCGGGGGGCTGGAGCCCTTTAGTACCGGTTGGTAATACCAACCGGTACTATAAGGTTTGGGTTTTTTTTAGTTTTGTGATTTCTTTTTCATTTAATTTTGTGTTTCCATTTTAATTCTTTTTCGTTTGCTGGTATTTTACAATACTACACATTGTACACGTTATGCATATATATATATATATATATATATATATATATATATATATATATATATATATATATATATATATATATATATATATATATCATCAATGTCTCACAAACCACCATATTAATTAATTCACACATACACAAATGTATAGCTAGCTATATACAATTTCTCCTACATATGCATGTTGTCTTCGAGCCAGTGGCATTAGCCTAATTGGTGCCTTCAGAGCACGATGACAATTGGAAGTGGTTTTCATGGGGGCGGTAGCGGGTAATTGTATTCTCCCTTCGGATTTATGACCTGGTCGAGAAAAAATCCCGCTATTTCCTCTTGAAGTGCTTCTATGCGCTCCGTTTCTAGGAGCTTCGGCCGCACCTCTCTGAACTGTTAAGAAGGAGATCAATATGCATGTGTATTAGTTGTGTGACTAGATATCGATAATGGTGTAAAAATTGTGAATAGTGTTTTGACAAGCGTACCCATTCCTGTCTTTGAGATCTGCTCCTTTCAGACGCCATCATGCGAGTGTTCTCGCAAACGCAGAATGCACACATATTAGTCCCCTGCACCTGCTTCAGGCCCTTTACGAGAATGGAATTTGATCAGATAATCATTAATCAAGCATGATAATTAAAGAGATGGCAGCTAGCTAGCTAGCTAGTACTACTTAATTACTTACCTTGGGTCTTCCCCATTGAAGCTTTTTTTTCCATTCGCCATCCGTGACGCTGATGAACCTTGCCCAAGCCCTGCCCGCCGACAAAGAAAATGAATAAAGGGGTTATTAAATAGTTCATATCATGAAATGACGAACTAAATAGGCCGAGATATATAGTTAATAATGATTGAAATTACCTGTTGACTATCCCAAACAAGATGTTATAGTCAGTTTTTTCTTTGAGTAGTGAGTCCAGTATTTCAACTGTTCCGGCGTCAACTTTAATGATATAGAAGACCCAGTGAAATCTGCATGCACACACATTTGCATGTCTTAATTAAGCGGGCATATGTAAGCAAAAACATGTAGCTAGCTAGCTAGTAGGCAAAAGCAGAGAATTTGTAGTACAAGACAGTGTGACTCACTGGAAGTTGTAAGGAAGTAGTATATCTTCATTGTATTTGAGGCGCTTCAAGAACTCTAGCATGCTGTCCTCTACGGCCTTTTGATGACGTTCATCTATTTTCCATGTGTATTCATTAACGGTGTTTGGGTCAATGAACCCAATGCCATAGCGTCCATCTTTTCTCATTTCATACACATGGAAAATAGCGTCTTGATTGTAACTGACGATAAATTTGTCGAGTGCGTCTTGATGAACGGTGTTTGTCACTTACAGACAATAGCAACTGACGATAAATTTGTCGAGTGCGTCTTGATTGTATAACTGAAACAGTTCAGAATACTCAACGGACACAGCTTTCTCATGGTAGTAATGCTCCTCCTTGACATTCACCATGAGGGACAATCGATCGGAAATCTTGGTAATGTTCATGTACCATTGATGCAATTCATACATTCTCGTTGGGAGGTTCTTGACCTTGTCTGGCTCGATCAAAGGTTGGCCCCGGACATATTTCCGTTTTATTTCATCCTCTCTAAGCACAGGCATGGGCTCGATCTCGAGGAGTTGTCCAACAGTGATTTTGAGAACTTCAGCCTGCATTATATGGTCCTCCGTTATTACCACATTGCCCACCTCAGGAACGTAAACTGTTTGCCCACAATAATATTGGGCGCGCGTACTGTCACGTGTTGTTGGCACAACAAGCGAGGAGATCAATTGCGCCGCCTGTTCTCCTAGCTGGGGAATGGTTTCCCGACATTTTTTGACAGCTGCTTCTTGTTTGCTCGATCCCGAGCTCGCCTCCTTACGTAGACGTGCTCGATTTAACTTCCTGATGTGGCGCTCATAGTCTGTGTCAACAGGCTTGGGAGCTGGTGGTTGAGCCATACGAATGAAGTGGTCAATCGTTTCCTCAGGCACTTTCTCCCTTGGCGGCGGTGGCGGTTTCGGTGCAAAATGGGCTTCCACCTCGGACTTCAATATGGCTGCAATTTCCTCCTCGGACCTGTCATAAGCCCTCTGCGGAAGAGGCGTGAGGCTTGGACCATATTTATATCGCTTGCCTCCACCTGTACTTCCTGTACTACCTTGACTCGTACCGCTACGCACCATAGCTGCGGGGTGTCTCTTCTGCAATTGCTGAGGTGGCGGAGACGGCTGACGGGGCTGAGTTGGACGAGGAGGAGTGGCCGCCTGAAGTTGTGCCGGACTTGGAGGACGAGTGGCCTGAGGTTGTGCCGGACTTGGAGGAGGAGTGGACGTCTGACGCTGTGGCGGACTTGGAGGAGGAGGAGTGGCCTGACACTTTGCCGAACTTGGAGGAGGAGTGGCCTGACACTTTGCCGTACTTGGTGGACTTGCAGGAGCGGGAGACTGCTGACTCGGTGGCGGACTTTGATGAGGAGTCGGCTGACGCGGTGTTGGTGGCCTTCGAAAGATGATGCGATCCTTTTTCCATAGGATGATACGATGGTTGGCGTCTCCGAGAAAGCGCTCGTCGTCACCTCCAGGAATGTCAAGCTCTAGCTCCGAATATGGGTCCACCACCTCATCAACCAAGACACGAGCATAGCCCGCTGGAATCGGGTTGCAATGGATGGTTGCCTCGGGGGGATTTGTAAAAGCAACGGCGTCCGCCATCTTCATGGATATGTTCTTCATTTTAACGTGTAGCTCGCAGCTAGTGTTCTCCATGATGTCATCCACGGAGGATCTACCCAGCATTGCATCATCCGGGGCGGAACCCACGCCGCTTCTCAGCATGGATGGGGCGGTGCTATCCAATGCTGGATCATTCGCTAGCTGCTGCAGCTGCTGAGACCCTCTTTGCTGGGTAAGTGAGTCGATTTGCTCCTGCTGCCGCTGGAATTTGACTACCAATTCCGCTTGACTTGCTTCTAGGCCTTGAAGGCGTTCATAGTCCCGCTTCCTCTGCTCCTCCTCCATCTTCCTCTTCTTCTCCTCCGCAATCTTCTTTCTCGCACGGGTTCTGTAGTCGGTGTTCCAGTCTGAAAACCCCTCATACCACGGAATAGCGCCCTTGCCGGGTGTTCAGAATTTCCCAGGGCACGCGTAAGCTCGTCGTTCTCTCTGTTGGGCTGGAACACAACCGATCGTGCCTCTTCTATTGCAACAAGTATCGCATCGTCGGCTCCCTTCAGACTTGCCCTCGTCGAAACATTGCCTGTCTTCGGGTCCAACTCCCCCCCATGCGCATAGAACCAAGTCCTGACCCTGGGGGGCCAGCTCTTAGTAACCGGAGTGGCACCTGCATCCTCCATCTCTTTCTCAGACTTATCCCACTTAGGCATTGCCACCGCATAGCCACCTGGCCCCAGCTTATGGAACTTATCCTTTTTTCGGCATTCTTCTTGTTTATTCTCGACCGTTCCTTAGCTAATTCCGAATCCTTGAATTTCACGAAATCGTCCCAATGAGCACGTTGGTTCTCTAGTGTTCCCTCGAATACTGGAGTCTTCCTTCCTCCCTTGACGTACTTGTCCCATTCACGATTCTTGTGGTTCTTGAATGCAACCGCCATCTTCCTAAGAGCAGCATCCTTGACTTTCTGCACATCTGCTTCTGTGAAATGATCTGGTAGGGTGAAATGTTCCATGAGAGTATCCCAAAGCAGATCTTTTTGATTCTTGTCGACAAAAGTAACATCTGGACGTGGAGCAGCGTCCTCTTTGCCTTTTTGTCTTTTGTCTTTTGCCGGCTTTCTCCATTCTTGAAGGGAGATCGGGAGTTGGTCCTTCACAAGAACTCCGCACCGACGAATGAACTTGTCCGCAATCTTCTTAGGCGCTAATGGTTCGCCATTAGGTCTGACTGCCTCAATATTGTACTTTACGCCCTCCTTCAACTTTTTGTTCGGGCCTCGTTTCGTCCTTTTGCCTGAAGATTTGCTCAATCCGGATGGCTGAAAGAACAAAGATCGATTCATTAATATATCTTCAAGTCATTTAAAACATGTGATGATCACCAGATACCTGCTTATATAAATATATATACCTCGCCGGTCTTTGTTGTTTCTGGTCATCGTCATAATCGTAGTTCATGACTTCATCAATTCGGTCGTCGCGATCGAATATCATATCACCCTCTCCGGTGTTGTTTAGAAATTCGGAGCCGTCATAATCTTCTTCATTCTGATCATCATCTAGCCCGCGTATCATATCGAACATGGTCTGTTCTCCCTCTCTGTCGGTATTGTCTGCCATAGCTTTTATTTAACTCATTCAAAAGAAATATAAAACAATTTAGTATTCAAATTACATCGTCTCGAATAATAGATATAATCTCGAATACTTCGTCTAGAATAATAGATATAATCTCGAATACATCGTCTCGAATAATATATAATATTGAATAGTACATCACTGGCTAGCTAATTAAAGATCGAATACTACAGAAGAATCTAGGACACTCGCGGTTCCTGCGGTGCGGGCGGTGGACACCCAAAGAGAAGGAACCCTCACAGGATCATAGCTGAAGTGCGATCCCCGAAGATACTGCCAGGTATTGGAGAACCTGCCGCCCTCTAACGCAACCATGTAGCGATGGACGTGCTCGTCCTCCTTCCTGACACGGCGACGTACCACCTCCGGCGGGGCCGGGTCCCTCCGCACCGAAACTGACCCACGCGAACTCCATTAAACGAGATCAGGGTCGACGACAGGACCCGGGGCCGGGTTCCTCATCAAGCGGCGCGCCCCTCCAGGCAGCACCTCCCAGTGCCAGCCCGGCGGAGCCCAGTCCCAGACATGGGTCGGCTGGACGTCGTCGCGGACGGGTCGACGGCGAGGATGCGGGCTGGGCATCGTCGAGAACAAATACTAGCTATATGCCCGCAAAAAGTAATATTTTTTAATGATTGGATTTTGATAACTAAAATTTCTAACATTTCTACTATTTCAAAAATCTATATACTATTTCATACTAATTAAGCATCTAACACTAAAAACAGAAAACACAACTTCTATACATCCATTAAAAAACTGAAAAACAACATTATATAAAAAATTTCCATACTAATTAAACACTAATTATATACTAATAATAATAATCTAAATTATATACTAATTAAACATAAAAAATTTCCATACTAATTAAACACTAATTTCCATATAAATTTTTTTGATAACTAAAACAATAATAATCTAAATAATCTAAACTAATTAAACATACAAAATACGCATATACTAATATATACATGCATTAATTCATACATATGTGTGTGTGTGTGTGTTCCATATAAATTTTTTGATAACTAAAACAATAATAATCTAAATAATCTAAATTATATACTAATTCATGCTTGTGTGTGTGTGTGTGTGTTTTGATAACTAAAACAATAATAATCTAAATAATCTAAATTATATACTAATTCATGCTTGTGTGTGTGTGTGTGCGCGCTCGGGGCCGGGAGGGGCGGCGCCCATGGTGGCCGCCGGGGGCGAGGGAGAGAGGTTAGAGGGGGAGAGCTCATAGCGGGGCGACGACGACGGCGAGGCGAC
>NC_041385.1:5986861-5994832 GCF_002162155.2 Triticum dicoccoides | reverse complement strand
GGGCCCGGGGCGGCGACGGAGACGACGACGGCGACGGGGACGGGGGCGGCGACGGAGACGAGGGCGGCGACGGGGACGGGGGCGGCGACGGCGACGGAGACGACGGAAACAGAGGAAGAATGAAAATTTCGTAAGTCGAGTATATATAGAAGGCACCTTTAGTACCGGTTGGAGCCACCAACCGGTACTAAAGGCCTGTTTTGGACAGGCCAAGCGGCGGGAAGCGACCCCCTTTAGTACCGGGTGGTGGCACAAACCGGTACTAAAGGTCCCTCCTTTAGTACCGGTTTGTGCCACGACCCGGTACTAAAGGGGTCGCGCTGCCACCCCAAAGTTTAGTCCCACCTCGCCGGGCGAAGGGCAGCCGCACTGGTTTATAAACCCAGCCGCGACTACCACTTCGAACTCCTCTATATAGCTAGCAGGCTTGTGGGCCTAAACTCTGCGCGCTGCCCTGTGAGTCTACTGGGCCTTTAAGACCTGTAATTACACACCTGTGGCTTATCAGGCCCACAGGGCAGCGTCCCAATTTTTTAATAGTTTTTTTCTTTTCTGCTTTATTTTCTTCTATTTATTTTCGCGTAGTTTTTTGTATAGTTTTTTCTTTTCTGTTATATTTATTTTCTTCTATTTATTTGTGAGTAGTTTTTCATCTAGTTTGCCAAAATTCAACATTTTCAGAGTTCATTTTGTAGTGATTTTCAATTTCACGGTCATTTTGTAAACGATTGAAAAATAGCAAATATAATTTTTTTCTTTTCTGCTTTATTTTTTCTTCTATTTATTTCTGAGTAGTTTTTTCTTTTCTGCTATATTTATTTTCTTCTATTAATTTTTGAGTAGTTTTTTATATAGTTTTTTTTTCTTTTCAGCTATAGTTTTTCTTTCTTTTCTGCTATTTTTTCTGTTAGTGCCCGTAGTTTTCAAATTTGAATAGTTTAAATTTTGAATTATTTGAAATTAGTGTGAATTTGTTTGCACATAAAATTTCTTCGCGTTTCAAATGCCAAAACACATAACTACCCTAACTATTACAGAGATTCCCCTCTCGGTGCGAAACACAGAAGAAAGTGATGATAGCTAGTGAAGCCGATCACATCCCAGATCTTTGGGTGTGAAACTTTTTCTTCGCGTGTGTCCCTTTGTGCCGTAACCATGAAAAATCTTCATCATTTAACGGGATGCTCGGGTCAATATTCACTATGAATGGAGCAATTTCATCAAACTTTTCATAATCTTCTGACTTGTCTGTCTTGTCATCCACTCCCACGATGTTTCTCTTCCCAGAAAGAACTATGTGCCGCTTTGGCTCATCGTACGATGCATTCGCTTCCTTATCTTTTCTTTTTCTTGGCTTGGTAGACATGTCCTTCACATAGAAAACCTGTGCCACATCATTGGCTAGGACGAATGGTTCGTCTGCATACGCAAGATTGTTGAGATCCACTGTTGTCATTCCGTACCGCGGGTCTTCCGTTACCCCGCCTCGTGTCATATTGACCCATTTGCACCGAAACAAAGGGACCTTTAAACCACGTCGATAGTCAAGTTCCCATATGTCTTGTATATAACCATAATATGTTTCCTTTCCCGTCTTGGTTTCTGCATCAAAGCGGACACCACTGTTTTGGTTGGTGCTCTTCTTATCTTGGGCGAGCGTGTAAAATGTATTACCATTTATCTCGTACCCTTTGAAAGTCATTATATTCGAAGATGGTAACTGGGACAGCAAGTACAGGTCATTTTCAATAGAGGTGTCATGCATGTTACGTGTCTGCAACCAGCTGGCGAAACTCCTGGTTTGTTCACGTGTAATCCAGTCATCAGACCGCTCCGGGTGTTTGGAGCGTAGCAAATTCTTGTGTTCATCCATATACGGAGCCACCAAGGCGGAATTCTGTAGAACTGTGTAGTGTGCTTCAGTGAGAGAATGTTCGTCCATACATATTATTTGTTCCCCTCCTAGCGTGCCTTTTCCATCCAGTCTGCCCTTATGCCGCGATTCAGGAACACCAATCGGCTTAAGGTCAGGAATAAAGTCAATACAAAACTCAATGACCTCCTCATTTTGATGGCCCTTCGAGATACTTCCTTCTGGCCTAGCACGGTTATGAACATATTTCTTTAAGACTCCCATGAACCTCTCAAAGGGGAACATATTGTGTAGAAATACAGGACCCAAAACGTTAATCTCTTTGCATAGGTGAACTAGGACGTGCGTCATGATGTTGAAGAAGGATGGTGGGAACACCAACTCGAAACTGACAAGACATTGCACCAAATCATTCTGTAACCTTGGTATGATTTCTGGATCGATTACCTTCTGAGAGATTGCATTGAGAAATGCACATAGCTTCACAATGGCTAATCGAACGTTTTCCGGTAGAAGCCCCCTCAATGCAACCGGAAGTAGTTGCGTCATAATCACGTGGCAGTCATGAGACTTTAGGTTCTGGAACTTTTTCTCTGCCATGTTTATTATTCCCTTTATATTTGACGAGAAGCCAGACGGTACCTTAATACTGAGCAGGCATTCAAAGAAGATTTCCTTCTCTTCTTTGGTAAGAGCGTAGCTTGCACGACCCTGATGTATGCCGTCTTCTCCGTGCATACGTTGCTGGTCCTCCCGTGCCTCAGGTGTATCTTTTGTCTTCCCATACACGCCCAAGAAGCCAAGCAGGGTCACGCAAAGATTATTCGTCACGTGCATCACGTTGATTGCGGAGCGGACCTCTAGGTCTTTCCAATATGGCAGGTCCCAAAATATAGATTTCTTCTTCCACATGGGTGCGCGTCCGTCAGCGTCCTTTGGAACAGGTTGTCCGCCAGTACCCTTTCCAAATATCACCTTCAAATCCTTGACCATATCATGTACATCAGCACCAGTACGGTGGCGAGGCTTCGTCCGGTGATCCGCCTCACCTTTGAAATGCTTGCCTTTCTTTCTTACGGGATGCCTGCTCGAAAGAAATCGACGATGTCCCAGGTACACATTCTTCTTACAACTATTCAAATATATACTGTCGGTATCATCCAAACAGTGCGTGCATCCGCGGTATCCCTTGTTTGTCTATCCTGAAAGGTTACTGAGAGCAGGCCAATCATTGATGGTCATGAACAGCAACGCCTTTAGGTCAAATTCTTCCCCCATGTGCTCATCCCACGCACGTACACCTGTTCCATTCCACAGTTGTAAGAGTTCTTCAACTAATGGCCTTAGGTACACATCAATGTCGTTGCCGGGTTGCTTAGGGCCTTGGATGAGCACTGGCATCATAATGAACTTCCGCTTCATGCACAACCAAGGAGGAAGGTTATACAAACAGAGAGTCACAGGCCAGGTGCTATGGTTGCTACTCTGCTCCCCAAAAGGATTAATGACATTTGCGTTTAGACCAAACCATACGCTCCTTGCGTCATCTGCAAACTCCTTCCCGTACTTTCTTTCGATTTTTCTCCACTTCGACCCGTCAGCGGGTACTCTCAACTTTCCGTCTTTCTTACGGTCTTCTCTGTGCCATCGCATCGCCTTGGCATGCTCTTTGTTTTGGAACAAACGTTTCAACCGTGGTATTATAGGAGAATACCACATCACCTTGGCAGGAATCTTCTTCCTGGGGCGCTCGCCCTAGACATCACCATGCTCATCGCGGCTGATCTTATAGCGCAATGCACCACATACCGAGCAAGCGTTCAAATCCTCGTACTCACCGCGGTAGAGGATGCAATCATTAGGGCATGCATGTATCTTCTGCACCTCTAACCCTAGAGGGCAGACAGCCTTCTTTGCTTCGTACGTACTCTCGGGCAATTTGTTGTCCTTTAGAAGCATATCCTTTATCATTACCAGCAACTTTCCAAATCCCTTGTTAGATACACCATTCTCTGCCTTCCATTGCAGCAATTCCAGTGTGGTGCCCAGCTTTTTCTTGTCACCTACGCAATTCGGGTACAACATTTTTTTGTGATCCTCTAACATGCGCTGCAACTTCTTCTTCTCCAAATCACTTGCGCAGTTTCTCTTTGCATCGGCAATGGCCCGACCTAGATCATCAACGGGCTCATCTGATGCCTCTTCTTCAGCTTCTTCCAGCATTGCCGGCTCAGCTTCTTCCCGCATTACCGGCTCAGCTTCTTCCCCCATTGTTGTATCATCGTATTCAGGGAACCCATGGCCAGGATAGCTGTCGTCGTCCTCTTCTTCTTCATTGTCTTCCATCATAACCCCTCTTTCTCCGTGCTTGGTCCAAACATTATAGTGGGGCATGAAACCGGACTCAAACAGGTGGACGTGAATGGTTCTTGACGTAGAGTAATTGCGATCATTCTTACAGCCAGCACATGGACAAGGCATAAAATCATCCGCCCGCTTGTTTGCCTCAGCCGCAAGCAGAAAAGTATGCACGCCCTTAACGAACAGGGGAGAGCATCGGTCATCGTACATCCATTGCCGGCTCATCTTCATTACACAACACCGAATAGACCAAATTAATACAAGTTCATACATAAAGTTCATACAACACTTAAATGCAACAAACAAATAACTCTCTAGCTAAAGCATTTAAATGCAACAACAAATGCGATGAAGATCGCAACTAAGGTAACAATTGATCCAACAGCATAATGATACCAAGCCTCACTATCGATGGCATATTTTCTAATCTTTCTAATCTTCAAGCGCATTTTTTCCATCTTGATCTTGTGATCATCGACGACATCGGCAACATGAAACTCCAATTCCATCTTCTCCCCCTCAATTCTTTTCAATTTTTCTTTCAAGTACTCGTTTTCTCTTTCAACTAAATTTAACCTCTTGACAATAGGGTCAGTTGGAATTTCCGGTTCACATACCTCCTAGATAAAAATATCTATGTCAACTTGATGGACATAATTTGTCATAAACACGAAATGCAACAAATAGTTTTAAAAGAGAATATACCACATCCGAATCATAACAAGGACGAGGGCCGACGGGGACGGATATCAAAACCATGGCACTATGTATAACAAACAACGTACGGGTAAGATAATTATTATACGAGTAACTATATATTCAAATCACACAAACATCATTTTTTTATATAAAATTTCATGAACAAGAGGCTCACCACAAGGTGGTGCCGGCGACGGGACGGTGCGGGCGATCGACGGTGGTTACGACGGAGATTTAGAAGGCACTAAGTAAACCACACCTACATATGCAAACTAAGTGTTATTTTGACCTCAAATTGCATATAAATCAAATACTACCACATATAATTCCTCCCAAATTACTAAAACCCACAATTAATCACTATATAAACCAATGCAAGAGCTAATCTAGCAATGAGAGATGAAAGGACAAAGTTGCTAACCTTGGTGATCATTTGAATGGATGAAGGCCTGCAAATCTTGACAAATTTGGGGCAAATATTGTGATGAACTCGAGAGGAAGAAGGGAAGAAAAAAAAAGAGGGAGAGGGGAAAGGGGGAAGAACAGAGTGCGGGTGGACGAAGGATTTATATAGGACGACCTTTAGTACCGGTTCGTGCCACGAACCGGTACTAAAGGTGCTGGAAGGGCCCCACTCTGACAACATCCTGCCACCACTCTCATTAGTACCGGTTCGTGGCACGAACCGGTGCTAAAGGTTTGCCACGAACCGATACTAAAAAGCTCCTCCCGGCTAGCCGTTGGAACCGGCACTAATGGACACATTAGTGCCGGTTCTGTTACAAACCGGGACTAATGTGTCTCACATTTGACCCTTTTTCTACTAGTGTTTGTATCCTTTTTTATCTATGCTATGAACTATGTATCGTTTTTTAATCTATGCAAAGTTATTTAAAAAATGTTTGTGCGAGAGCGCGCGCTGCATTTTAGCGCGTCTGCTGGAGCCAGCGCTGCGCGCCGCGCCAAACATGGCGATGGGCGCGCCGTAAACCAGAATTTAGCGTGCCGCGCGTTTGTCGCCTGTTGGAGATGCTCTTAGCACGACGACTTTCTGACTGTTTACCACAACAAGTTTTGCCCGGCTTCGGCGAGGGAGTGCGATGACGGTGGTGCGCCTTCGGCTCGCTATAGTGCTTGTAGTCGTCGCTAGATGGTCTACTAACCTGGGTGTGATTTTTATTTGTAGTGTTCTTTGTGCGGCCTTGATAGATGATGAGTAAATAGGAAGTTGTTTGTTTTTTAAAAAGAACTTTTTGCATAATAACGAAGAGAAAAAAAGAGAGACACGCTCAAACCGTGGGCCAAAGCGTTGAAACCGGTGTGGTTGTGATTTAATGCCGAGAGAAGGGCTCCCTTGCAAGTTGCAAGGTCGTGCATGTGAGAGGGTGCATGCATGGATTGTCAGACGAGCTTGACTTTGACAATTCCTCGGGTCGTCGCCAATACCAACACGGTGCAGAGCCGTGCCCACTGCCCACTGGCCACGGCCTTCGGCGTCGCCTCGAGCTCGCGCGCACGCTGATAAAAAGGCCTCCTCCAATCTTCTTCCTTCTACTCGCACAAGCATAGTACTGGCTACCAGGGGAGCGTACTAGTGGTGGTAGTGCACCTGCAGTGAGTCATCGATCATGGCGTTGGCGGTCGTGGCGAATGTGGCCGCGGTGGCCACCGGCCTCGTCTCCAGGATCATTCGGGCGGTGGCGACGGCGCGCCAGAACAAGCAGGAGTGCGAGCACCTCGCGCTCCGCCTGTCCATCATCGGCGACGTGCTGCCTCACCTGCCGCCAGTTCCAGTGGTGGAGCGGCCACTCAAGGAGCTGCGCACGGCGCTGGGCAAGGCGCACGAGCTCGTCCTCGCCTGCCAGAACCGGAGCGCCGCCAACCAGTTCTTCGGGGCCCGCCGCCACGCCGATAGCTTCAGGCAAGTCAATGACAGGATCTACTTCCTTCTCAGCCTCTTCCCCATGGTCAACTATGCCGCCATTACCACCCATCTCGCTCGAATCAGTCCCCAACACACATCGGCGCCGACCACAATCACTGTGCCATCGCCGGGCTCCAGCTCTGGCTCCCTGCACACCCAGGCGGTGGTGCCAGATTACCCCTGCATGTACACGTGGGCGGAGATTGTAATGGTAACCAACAGCTTTGCCCAGAAGCTCCTCCGAGGTTGCTCTGAGATGGTGTACAAGGGCCTTCTCCACGACGGCCGGGAGGTGGCCGTTAAGGTGCTGGACAAGCATAGGCCGCATGACACTTCGTGCCGGAGCTCGTGATCACCTTCCGCCTCCGCCACGACAACATCGTGCGCCTCGTCGGTTGGTGTGAGGAGGAGGACGACCGCATGTTCGTCTACGAGCATATCAGCAACGGCACGCTTAGAGACCATCTGCAGCGCGTGGGCGGTGGCTCTAGCTCGTCTGCGGCGACAGCGTCCTGGAGGACCCGCATCACGGCACTGCTGGGCGCGTCCCGGGCCATCCACTACCTGCACCGCGGCGCGCAGCCGGTGGTTATCCACCGTAACGTCAGCTCGTCCAACATCCTCCTGGACATGAACTGGACGCCGCGCCTGTCCGGCTTCGGCACGGCGGTGCATCAAGCGGCGGGCGAGGAGCACGGCGGCCAGCTCGTCGAGGAGGTCGTCGGCATGCCCGGGTACATCGACCCGGAGTACAGCCGCACGAAGCGTGTGAGCACGACGTGTACAGCTTCGGGATGGTGATGCTAGAGGCGCTGACGGGCGAGGATCCGGCGGCCACCCTGCAGCTGGACTCGTGGCTCCTGGCCATACGGAACGGGAAGCTGGAGGATGTGCTGGACCGCCGCCCGTCGCTGGACCGGAGCCTACCACAGATGGAGGCGCTGCAAATCGTGGCGGACACGGCGGTCCGCTGCCTGTCGCGGATGGACCGGCCGGCCATGTCGAAGGTCGTGGCCAACCTCGAGGAGGCACTCCAAATGATACGCAGCCATGAGCCAATGTCCATGGCACGCTGGAGCCTCATTCGACGAAGAACCAGTGATAATTTAAAAAA
>NC_041385.1:5986056-5986709 GCF_002162155.2 Triticum dicoccoides | reverse complement strand
TGGGCTAAACTCCCAGATAGGTACAAATACCAACTTTACATGAGGGGCGAGGATAGCATCACGTAGGCAATGCCGAGAACGCACGCATCCATCCTTCTACGTGCGATTGACGAGCTTCAGACAGCCGATCACGCCAGAGGACCGCGTCCTCCCTGCAGCAGCAAAGCAGGTGAGCAAGGGACGGCGACATGCGTTGAAAAACAACCGCGTTCCAGTGTTTCCAAAGCTGCCAGCAGCATAGCATGGCGAACTCGACCTCCGACTCAACACTTGCCGCCACCGCAGCAGCAAGGACGCCGAGCTTGCAGACCGTAGCACCATCGACCACGACCCGGACCTGCCTCCAGAACGCCACCGCGAACGGGCAGGAGAAGAGCATGTGGTCAGCAGTTTCCAGAGCAGCAGAGCAGAGTGGACAGCCGGCATCTTCAGCATCAACAATGTGTTTTCGAAGCAGGACATCCCTCGTGTGGACGCGTCGTTGCACCAGCAGCCAGCCGAAAAACTTCACCCGCGAGGGCGCGTGCGCCACCCAGATCATGGAGGCGAAGCCCGCAGTCACTCCGCCAAACCGCAGCAGCCTGTATGCGGAGCTGGACGACAGGGCGCCTTTGGGGGGGCGGCATGCAGAAGTCGCCTCTCATCCCCCCCCC
>NC_041385.1:5980854-5985839 GCF_002162155.2 Triticum dicoccoides | reverse complement strand
CAGGAGCGCCGCAACCACCGCGAGCTCGCGCTCACCCACCCTTGTCAGCCGAGGCACCAGGCAGCGGGCGAGCCCGCGTGCACGCACCTGCCCGACCGTCGCCTCCGCATCCAGAGCGTGGGAGAAGAGGGCCGGGTACGCCACCGCGACAGCCCCGCAAGGCAGCCAACGATCCCACCAGAAGGAGCATGTGTTCCCGTCCCCGACGTCGACAACGGAGATGGCGCGGTAGAGAAGGAGCAACTTCACGACCGCGGCCCGGTGCTCACCATGGGCCAGTTCGCCGCGAGCAAGGAGGGTGCGTCCACCAGCCCCGCCCCAAATCCAGGCTGCCCACCGAGAGCCGGGGCTCGTGTGAAGGCAATGCAGCATCTTGAGCAGCAGGCATAGGATTGAGGGAGTAATTCTCGGCCAAACGACAAATAAAGCATTTGTATCCAAGGTTTAGTTTATTGGTTGACCACTGAGAGGTTGTGATGCCGCTCGAGAAAGAAATTGTGTCAATTAGCATCTGTATATGCATATATTATCACATTTCAGTGCATGGCGTGTTCTTCAATACACTCAAACGTGTTTACATTGTGAACGGTGGATGTTGGACGAGCTGGCTTGTGATGTCCACTCAGGCTTATGATGTGGACAGCTGGCTAGGATGAGAAGTCGAATTAGGTGGTCGGAGGAAAGAATACGGCATCCAAAAAATTTAGACAACTTACGCGGTCTTTTGCAGAAATTTACACATAGGTAGACCAAAAAATACATATAATAACTACATAAGATTTCATTTTACGTTCGTTCTTCGTCATCTATCTCACATAGTTTTTTTTTGCCTCCTTCCTTCATCCTCTCCTCCGACTCGGTTTTTTCCCTACCGGATGGCCCTTTTTTTGTGTTTCCCTCAACCACGCCCCAACCTTGGCGCATGCATGGGCTACTCAGTGCTTCTCCAAGTCCCAAATGGAGCTCCTCTATATCCCATGCCCCTCCCTCCCCCCTCGCATGATGCCTGAGCACAGCTGTCCTTAGTCGCAAGCTTCATCTTTCGTTGACGTCCTTCTCGCCTTCAATCTCCTCACCAACATTGCCATCACCACCGTCGGAGCATTCGCGGAGACACCAGACTACCTCCACCATGGGAAGTGTATTGTCCATTGGAGTGTTCACGGGAAACACGAGCCTAATTGGGCCACTTGAAGAGCAGCATTGAGGCACGAGAGAAACTCGAGGAGAAAACCAGAATATGTATATTTTGTAGCTGTTATGGTATTTGGAAAGAGTCAAATTTCCCTGCCTACCAACGGGAGAAAACGTCAATGATATATGTTCGGTACCATATAACACATGTTTTGCTATTCAAGTTGACGACCGAAAAACCCGTGCCTGACTTATAAATCTGGATAGAGGGGTACTCCACACCACCACGTAGCTGTGTCTATGCTGGACGTGTGTGTGCGTGAGGCCGGGTGGCAGGCGCTCTGCCACTAACGGCGGATGTCGGCCCTGCCCGGGAAGGCAAGGGACGTAGATCAAGTTCCTAGCTAGGCTCAAAATAATACTCTCTACATCTTCATATTAGTTGTCACTGATTTAGTAAAACTTGTACTTAAAACCAACTTATAAGTATAATTTAAGTTGGGTTTAAGTACAGGTTCAGTAATTAACATTCCAGTGTGAGTTTGGATTCTAATGTGCCATAGGTTCACTATTTGCATTATTCCAATGTATGTATGTACAGACTTGGTCTCTAAATCAACTAGCACTGTATAACAAATTAAGATTTGTCATAGAAACCTAGCAACTACGCGGCAGGCTACATCCACTTGCACTACTACGACTACTTCCGGTTGTTCATTAAGGTAAGGGATTGGGAACACTTGGTACTCGTACTGACGTAGTACTTTCACTGAGCCATCATTTAGTTGGCGGTTGGTGTGGGACATGCACACGCGGTGACGCAGCTAGCTCGCCGGGAATGCGTCCGACTTCGTCCGCAAGATCATTCGGGTGGTGGACACGGCAACAAGACACATGATGGCATGTCTACGGGGTGGACATGATGGTACATGGACCATCCTGAAATTTTCACATGGCTTATCTAACGTAGAAAATAATTGAAAAACTGAATATATATACATTTATGTAGATAGTTTTACAATTGGAACTCCCTAATTTTCTCACCCAGCCTATACGCTAGAGATATATATGGCAGTTAAAGATTACACGGGGTTAGATATGAATGGTTTTGATCCTATCTCTACGAGGATTCTTGATCCTCTAAGTCTTGTACTCAATATATATTCGACCCAAGGCTCATAATACACACAATTGTGTGTACTTTGTGGTTCTGGTGGTTTGCTTTATTTATAAAGTGGGACGAAAGCCTTTTTGGGTATATAATACACACAATGCTATAGAGACAATTATAGTTGTAATTGCAAAGACATAAGATGATTATCATGCATTGGTGGACCTTGATGTTATGTTGTAGACGAAGAAGGTGTTCTGGGCCAAAGGTGTTGGGAGGAAGAGGACACGACAATACCACATGACATTAATATAATGAATTGTATGTGATGTTAATCACTTTTATGCACGCTGTATAATGAATTGCATCTGTCTCTCTATGAAATCATTAACCATTCATTCACTACTTATCATTCTTCACAAAATCGATGGGAGATGAAAGAAAGCGTTGGGTACTGTGGCGAAGAATTAGTGGTTCGCCAAATAAATTAAATGGATATTCAAAAGATATATATATATATATATATATATATATATATATATATATATATATATATATATATATATATATATATATATATATGGAGCCATTTTTTGTAGCGTCGCTACTTTTCAGTCAATCGATGCGTGCCCAAGACAATGGCACATTGCTGCGAATCATCTCGAGCGCCCTCTGGAGGTTGGCCACGACGTCAAACATTGCCAGCCGGTTCTGCCGGCGCGGGCACAGGCAGTGGCTCGCCGTGTGTGCCACGAGATCTAGTGCATCCAGTAGACGTCGCGTTGGCTGGAGCGCCGGGCGGCCATCCAGCACCTCCCGCAGCTTTCCCTTCTGTATGATCGGTAGCGCGGAGTCCACGAGGAGGCCGAGGGTGACGCCGTAGATGTCCGGCGGCCTCCCCGTCAGCGCCTCTAGCATCACCACCCCGAAGCTGTACACATCGCTCCCCGTGCTCACGCGGTGCGTGCCGCTGTACTCCGGGTCTATGTACCCGGGCGTGCCGACGACCTCCTCGACGAGCTGGCCGCCGTGCTCCTCCACACCCGCAGCCTGAAACGCCGCTGAGCCGAAGCCGGACAGGCGCGGTGTCCAGTTGGCGTCAAGGAGGATGTTGGACGAGCTGACGTTGCGATGGATGACCAGCGGATCCGCGCCGCGGTGCAGGTAGTGGATGGCCCGGGCCACGCCCAGCAGCACCTCCACGCGCGTCTCCCAGGACGTCGTCACGGGCGACGAGCTAGGGCCACCGCCCAAATGCTGCAGGTGGTCTCTAAACGTGCCGTTGCCCATATGCTCGTAGACCAGCATGCGGTACTCCCGCTCCGCGCACCAGCCGACGAGGCGGACGATGTGGTCGTGCCGGAGACCGGAAAGGATGTTGCTCTCCGCCATGAACGCGTCCTCCACGCCCTGCCGCCTGTGCTTTTCCAGCACCTTCACGGCCACCTCCGTGCCGTGGTGGAATTGGAAATGGAATTGGAGACGGCCCTTGTATACCCTCCCCGAGTTGCCTCGGCCGAGCTCGACGGCAAAGCTGGTCGCGGCTGCGATCTCCGACCATGCGAGCGCCCTGGGGTTATCGGAGGAGATCGAGCTTACCTGCGGCTGCGACACCACCACCAGCTGAGTCTGCAGGGAGCCAGAGCTGAAGCCTGGCCACGGCGCCATGGCTATTGTGGCAGTCGGTGCGCCGATGTGATTGGGATGAAGGACTTGGTTGAAGTGTTGCCGGGCCATGTAGCTGTTTAGGCTGAGGTTGAGGATGACGATGTCGGACGTAATCCTGTTGTTGACTTGATTGAAACATTCGGCGTGGCGGCGGGATCCGAAGAACTGGCTGGCGGCGCCCTGGTTCTGGCAGGCGATGACCATGCGGTGCGCCTCCTCAAGCGTGTTGTTCAGCACCTTGAGCGGCGGCGCCATCTCCTGGTCCCGCGGCAGGTTAGACAGCACCCCGTCGACCGTGGACACGCGGCAGGCGAGGTGCTCACACTCCAGCCTGTTCTGGCGTACCGTGTCCACCGCCCGGATGATCATGGCGACGAGCCCGATCGCCTGCCCGATGAGCTGTGTCATCGCGGCCGCATCCCCCACCCCCGCCAACGCCATGACCGATGACTCACTCTAGTGTACTACGAGTGGTACGTTCCCTGGCGTAGCTACTACTAGTAGACGGACGAGGTATCCGCTCTCTACGCGCGCTCGAGGTGTTTGTGGAAATGGTAGCACGCGCGAGCGCGAAGCAACGCGGAAGGCAGTGGCCTGTGGGCACTAGGCTCCACGCCATGTCTTTGTCCGTCGCTCCCTCTCTTCACCGTGTCGGAGACGACCCAAGAAATTGTCAAAGTCAAGCTCATCTTACGATGCATCCCCTCTCGACCCACACGCACGACATTGCGACCCACACAACCACAGAGCGTTCTCAACGGTTTGGTACACGCTCTAAATGTTACTTTATTTTTTCTCTCCCAGCAAATCGTTAGTTTGTTATAAGCAAAAAAGTTTTGATCCGGTTTTAAAATTTTAAGAAAAAATGGACTGAGAACCACGCAGAATTAAAGCTTTTGATTCCCTCCCAAGAATAAAAATAAAGAACGGTAATTTAAGATTAAGAGAAAATCAAGATAACCCGGCCACATTAACTTTCTAAACGCCGCAAAGAAAGAATCAAGGATGCCGGCTCAGACTATGGCTCTCTCCCCGCTCCTCCCCCTCCCCCCTCGAACCCCCTGCCTCTCTC
>NC_041385.1:5955562-5980467 GCF_002162155.2 Triticum dicoccoides | reverse complement strand
CCCTCGTCTCCGGTGTGTCTCTTGCTCCCTCCTGTAGGGGCTTCGCCGTTGGCGGCTGCTCCCGTGATGCGGGTTTCTTCCATCCCGTTTTGGGTCCTACTAGGGGTTTTCCTAGTAGTGTTGGCGATGAGCCCAAACGCGTTCCCGACGAGCTGCGACATTGCCGCCGCATGACCCACAACCGCAATCGTCGTCATCATGCGTCAATGATAATGTACAATGTACTAGTCTACAAATACTAAGTACATGTGGTGTTCCCCTATTGCTAGCTAATAATCAGCAACCAGAAGTAGTTGTAGTACAAGTTTTTGTTTTTTCAAAGAAGGGCTTGCTCCTTCCGATTTTCATTACTGAAAACCACCAAAGTTCACAAGAAGTTCAGCACAATTCAAACCTAACATAGTTGTAGTACAAGTGGAACTAGTTGCTAGGTTTTCTATGGGGGATCTTAATTTGTTATACGGAGCTACTCGCTTCAGAGACCAAGTTTGTCCCAATTTCCAACTTCCAACTTACACTGAAATAATAATGCAATAAACTGGCCTAAACCACGACCTAGCTCACGCACACACGGTCTGCCTAAACCACGACCGCGTGACCGTGTTGAGTAGTCCTCTCCATTGTGCAATAAACTGGCGCATGCATGTAATCGTGAATAATAACAGTGCTACTGTTCACCGTAGCCATATTGTGCAGCAATTGAAGTATACGTGATAGCTTCTCTACAATGTAGCTTATACTGTACATATACAATGCTAGTTTCTAATGTATATGTACAATATGTGTATTGCTAACTAATTGAGTACTGTTATTTTGTATTGCTAACTAACTGAAAAGCTGCTGTTTTTATTTTCTAGTGGCTGAAAGCGTCAAAGTCTACCATTTTTTCTTGTTCTGTACTGCGCTGGATGGATGCATGCCTAGCAGCAAAAGTCTGAAGCATTTTTCTTTCTCCGTATATGATTCACTCGTGTTGAGTAACGTAATTGTATTAGGAAATATAGGTTAGACTAGAAAATATTTTGGCGTGCCTTGTAGTTCAAATAGATCATGTACTCATATATATATATGCCCACAAGCTCAAGCAACAAGGCAGTCAGAATCCCGACTCGACTACTAGAATCCTACGACTTCACGACCCTACGGAAGCATGTCGATCCAAGTCCCACTATGAATCCGGATCAGGTAGAGTCCATGTTGAGTCGCGATCAAAATCATAGAATCCTGTAAAAAACTGCGGAATCCCCACTATGCTATGGACTATGCCTGATTCTACTGAATCATCTAAGCCATTTGTTTAGTTGTAGTAGAATACCATGCCATCATTCAGACCCTTTTTTCACATGCTCATGGCCCTTTATTCCCCTCCCAAGCCCAAACGCTCAGTCGCCGACATCTTTTATTTGACTATTAGAAACCCTAGATCAAATTGAGGATCAGGCTTGTCGACAAATGGAATTAGCATAAGAAGGAGGATGTATCAAGATCAATCGGAGAAGGAGAGAAACATCCGTCAAGGTTCGACACTGCGGATTAGCTATACAAGTGATCGACTATTCATGAACTCATAAAAAACCTCCTAAGTAAATTTCATGCACGGAAGATTTAAAGGTTCTATATATTTCCTTCTCATATGTGTTTCATACATGCAAGCTAGATTGTAGGATAGTCATGAAAAGAAGTGGAATACAACTAGCATTGACGTGTACGTTTTTTCTCTATATTTAATGTTAGAACTCTATAGAACCCATGTAAATTTCTGGCGTGGATACAAAATATCTTATTTGAGAAAATCTAGTAGAATCCTCGATTCCACGACTCGATACTATGAGTCGATTCTGCCTAAGAAAAATCGATCCGACTCCGAATCCCGACTCTGACTACCTTGTCAAGCAATACAACAAACAATTCCACCAATCCTCTCTCTCCCTTTTAACATGGTATCTATCGCAAGTCGATCCTAAACCCTAGCCGCCGCCGCTTCCGCACCTGCGCGCCGCCCCCGGGGCGATCGCCCTCCGTGACCGCCGCCGGGGGCCGCGCCGCCCGTACCTAGGTTTCGTCCACCGGTCGTGTTGGCCTGCTGCCCTAGAGAGTCTTTTCCCCGAGCCTTGCTCTGGGGTTTTCTCTCTCCCGCCGGTCATCTTGATCGCGCGGTTTCTTTTTGGTTTTTCAATCTATTCTTGATCGGTTTGCGTCGCCCACCGCCGCCGTCGACCCCGAGCACCTCCACTCCGACCCCGGTGCGCCCAGCCGGCCTCTCCTCTGACCCGGCGGCCACGTGCGCTGAGGCGGCCCGTTAGGGCCAGCCGTCGTCCGCTCGGCGGTCCGCCCGTCGCCCTGCGTCGGTCATCACCGCCCTGTTCCGACCGGGACACCTGCATCGCCCCAACCCGGCGGCCTCGCGCAATGCGACGGCCAATCATAGTCGTCGCTCGGGCACCGGTCCGCCCATCGATCCACATCACCTGCATTCGCCGTGTCTGCACGGCGGCCCGGCGGTCTACCTCGCCGGCCTCGTCCTTGGCTGCGTCAGGACGGCTGCGTCAGGCTCGTCGGCTACCTCAACTCGGGCGTCGCTGCTCCGTTGGTCGCTCGGGCCTCGTTGCCGGGGCGCCGGCGTTTCTTTGGCAGCCCGGGTGCCGGTGTGGACAAGCTCGTCTGCACGACGTCTCACGCCGTCCGTCGTCGCCGGCTTGATCTCGGACTCTGCCGCCACCACACTTCCACCGAACGGCGTCCCCGACCTCACGCGCGACCGGCTTGATCACCCGCTCGCCGCCGCGATCCGCCTCATCTACGCCGCGCGACCGACCTAGCTCGTCGGTTACGCGCGCCTCCGCAGGTTCCGTGAAGATCGTCCCCGAGTTCAGCGCGCCTCTCCACCGATCGAGCATCGGGCTGCCGCTGCGTCGCCCCGTCGGGCCGCAGCGCCGCCGCCCCGTGGTTCTCCTCGCGGCTGCATCGACTCGTGCATCGCCCCTTCGGGTCGTAGTGCCGTGAGCCGTCCCCGCGGTTGCACCGGCTCGCGAACCACCCTAGAGTCGCCCCTTCGGGCCGCAGTGTCGCGGCCCACGGTCCTCGCCGCCGCCCCGAGGTCTTCCTGCCGTCTCCCCGACCTGCCCGTCGCCGCTGCATCGCCCCTTCGGGCCGTAGCGCCACGGCCCGCGGTCCACTCCGCCGTCACCGCGCGTCGACCTCCTGTGGTATGCGCCGCGCCGTCTCTCTTGGCGCGTGAACGCCACCATCCGCGCCGGTCTTCGCCACGCTGTCAGGGTTCTTCGCCAACTTCGTGCACCGCCGCCGCACTCCTAACCTAGCCGCCGCCGGCGCTCTTCTTTGGCCGCCGCCGCTGCCGCCCATCCACCCCCTTCTTCTTCGTCCAAGCACCAGCCCGTCGCTAGCGTCGCCGTCATCTACCCCGACCACCTCGTCTACCCCGGCCACCGTTGGTGACATCGCCGTAATCGTCGTCGAGTTCTTCTCTGCTGGCCCCTCCGACTTCTCCGACATGGCGTACAGCTCGTGCAGGTCCCTCGTCTACGCATGCCTGATGCTGGCAACACCGATGTGTGCCTTCATCCACGACGTGTCCCCGGGCCTGACAAGCCTGGTCGGCGCTTCGTCAACTTCGTCTTCGTCCGCCTACGCATGCCCGGTGCTGGCAACACCGATGCGTGCCTTCGTCCATGATGTGTCCCCGGGCATGGCAAACCCGCTGCGACGTGTCGTCAACAACATTTTCTTCCCGACGTACCCCTACTTCGACAGCACTGCGCCCATGATAACTCGGCGCCCTCTTGCGCCCGCGGCTCCACAGCGACTTCCTCGACACCGGCCACCCAGACTCGACATCGACCACGGCATTATTCGCATGGCTACCTCGACCACGGCTCCACCATCCATGCTCTTGGCTACATCGACAAACGGCACAAAGGGCTACCGCCTGCTTGAGCAACCTCGTTGGTTTCCACTCCAGCCATAACTCCGCGATGCGTCGACCGTTAAGACTGTTGGGGGGTGTCCGTCGGCTTGCCTTCGGATTCTTCTCCAGTCTCACCGTCTGCGTCGCTACTGTTGTGACTGCGGGGGATGTTGAGTAACGTGATTGTATTAGGAAACATAGGTTAGACTAGGAAATATTCTGGCTTGCCTTGTACTTCAAGTAGATCATGTACTCCTATATATATGCCCACAAGGCTCAAGCAATACAACAAACAATTCCACCAATCCTTTCTCTCCCTTCTAACAACTCGTAGCACAAGAGGCTGAAATTACTCATGCGCATTTTTCTTGTTCTACAACCACTAGAATAGAAAACCAACCACAAAAAAAACTAACTCAACAATACACGGGATTGGTGGAAGTCATCAACTATGACGGTATACCATACACAACGATAGATGTAAACAATTATGTTCAGTGTACGAGTACGGCTGACAACATTTTGGTGAGCTGTCGCCGACGCCATCGCCGTCACTCGAATGGTATAATGAGGACGGAAATATATAGGTTTCCAGATTTTCTTTTTATCCAGAACCAGTCGATTTTTCCTCGTCGTTGGATTTAGATCCAAACGGCCCGGACTTCTTCTTCTGTCTCCAGGAAGGCAGCAACCCCTCATCTCCTTGTCGTTGCCTCTCCTCCGGCTGTGAGGCAGCTTAAAAATAGCTATTGCGGACTTTTTTTTTTTCCGAAAAGGGGGGATCTCCGGCCTCTGCATCAAAACGATGCATACAACCAACTTTATAAATAAGCAAATAGATTCAACAAGGTCTTAAAGTCTCAAACGAAAGTAAAGGAAAGCTCAAAAAAAGCCAAAGGGCCAATAACAAACTAGCCAAAAAAGCCACAACCGGCTGGCATAAGAAAGATAGGTAAACTAATTGCCTATCCTATTACATGACCACCATCCAAACCGGTTGAAAATATCCCATGCTACCATCTCTCACCGGATAGATCCAGTAACCAAACGCTCCCTGGCCTCCGTTGGAGTGTGTAGTGACCACATACGGATCAATGCAGTGGCTCGGAAGATAACCTGCAAAAAAATGAATATTTATTATTCTGTTAAAAACCAAATCATTTCTGCAGTTCCAGACTGCCCACAATAAAGCACATACTCCTACGCGAATGTGTCTCGCTGTTTCAGACTCTATCGCATTAAGCCACGTTCCAAATAACATGCTGACAGAACTCGGAGGAGTAATGTTAAAAGCAATATGGACCGTCCTCCAGAGAATTTTGGCTAACGGGAAAGCAAGAAAAGGGTGTTTGATAGTTTCATTCCGATCACAGAAACTATACCTAGTAGGTCCTGTCCGGTTACGTTTTTTGGCTAGCTATTGCGGACATAATAGCTAGCTTGAGCTCATTTCTGACTGCTTAGTATTTATGATCGCCATCGACCTCTCGAGGTTGGTCACAACGTTTGACGTGGCTGGCCGGTCATTCCCATCTGGAAACAGGCAGCACTCCACCGTGTGTGCCACGAGCTCCAGCGCCTCCAGCTGCCGCGGCGTCGCCACGGGGCGGCAGACCAGCACATCCCGTAGCTTCCTGTTCCGTATGGCCAGGAGCACCGAGTCCATGTGCATGGTGGCGGCATCCTCCCCCGTCAGCGTCTCTAGTATCACCACCCCTAAGTTGTACACGTCGCTCGCCGCGCTCACACGCCCGGTGCGGCCGTACTCCGGGTCGACGTAACTAGGCATGCCGACGACCTCAGTGTCAACCTGGTCTCCGGCCGCCCCCAGCAAGATCGCTTGCGCGAAGCCGGACAAGTTCAAAAAATATATAATGTGCTTGTTCTAAATATTTGTTCACAAATTTCAAACAGGTTCCTTTTTTTAATTTTTAACAAATTAAAAAATTCTTCATATTTTTTCAAAATCTGTTCTTGATTGTCAAAAATGGTTTGAAATTTTAAAAAAGCTCCATTTTTCAAGATGTGATAAAAAACGCAAAAAATGTTCCTTGTTTTGAAAATTTGTTCACATTGTGTTTTTGAAACCTTTTTATTATTTTTAAAAAAGTTAGGAATTTTTAAAAAATGTTCCCATTTTGCAAGATTTGTTCTCAATTTTGAAAAAAATAGTTTTTAAATTTTGTTTGGAAACTAAAAAGTTGTTCATAATTTTTAAAAACTGGTTCCTGTTTATTAAAATCTGTCAGAATTTTAATTTTTTTCCAGTTTTTCAAATTTGCACAGAATTTCAAATTTTGTTATGGTTTTGAAATTTGGTTAAAATTTGAGAACTATCCACAATTTTTCAAACCTCATGTGTGTTTGTCAAAAATGTTCTGAAGCTTTTTAAAAAATATTGAGGAAATGATAAAAAAAAAGTCCAATGTGCCAAGGTATCAAGTTGTAAAGTATTTGCGCTGCCTATTTATCCGGAACATTAATCAGCCGCAGTGGCTAGCTACCTGTGGCTACAAACCACTAAAAAAAACATGTGGCTACAATAGCGGGATCGTGAGTTTAAAACTTAACTTTCAGTTCTCATTTTCTCTGATTTGTACACTGCTCGTAGCTGCCGCGTGGGCCGGCCCAGTCGGAGGACTGCCCTGTGGGAAGCTCGGACATTCTGTCGCAGAATGCGGCAGATAGGAGGTCCCACCATTATTATAAAATAATACTCTTCATAATTGAAGTGATCCTACTGTCAAACGCTCGATAATACTGCGCACAGTTGCCTCTGTTACTCCCCTAGGCCTCCTCTGTCTACTCTAGTGACCACTTCTTGCGTAGGTAAGCCACTCGGTTGGCCCCTCTTCTTTTCTTTCTCTTCGTCTATGTGTGCTGGTACATTTAATTCCATGGCACTTTCTTGTATTCTGGGTTGTGTTGATTCATTGATGCAAACACTTGAGCTTCTTGAGATGATTCTGGAATAATAGTTAGTGGATTTAGCCCTCAAGTTTAGTCATGTGAGTTTTTCTCCGTGATTCTAATATAATAGTTAGATGATTCTTGGTTTTTCGCTCTTGAAGCCTGTAGTTGTGTGTTGTGCAGCGTGCGCTGGAGTGTTTCCCTTGTCGATCTGCCCGGCAATGTATATGCTGGTTGTAGTTGGTGCTTGGTTGATCTTCAGGTCAGTGGTTGGTCTGTTTTGGCTATGTGATATTTAAGGGGAATGGTTTAGCCAGCCTAAATTTTCGCTTTCCTAAAAAACAGCCCCTTATGGCCTTTTCTCTAAATATTTAGCTTTGATTTTTTCTACTAATGATGATGTGGTTGTTTGACTCCGTGGGCTCTTGTGAAATTATGGCATGGCCTGTCCTAGGTACCCCAACGTGGCCCTAGGGCTCTTGATAAAACTGCTCTATAAGAAAACTAAAAACAGAGAAACACCAAACACACTACTAAAGGAAACAGAGAACCATGAACGTACTAACTCCGTTCGGAATTACTTGTCGCAGAAATGGATGTATCTAGACGTATTTTAGTTCTACATACATCCACTTCCGAGACAACTAATTTCGAACGGAGGGAGTACGATTGAAGGGATTAGAGTGAGTAATAGAAGAAAACATCACCAAGGATACAGAGCGCAAGGAGAGACTGAACGAAACAACGATTGATCGACGGTTCTCCGCAAACAAATGATCGACGGAAATAGTCAGCAAAAGAAGGAACACAGAAACAGTTAACGAATGAAGCAGTTAACTGAGAAATCACGTGGTCTTTCTGTCAGCATCTCACTTAAATGCGCTTAAAGCGCTGGTTAGGAGGTCTGATAGGAGGTCTCGACCGCATGCCCCACGGTCACCACGGACGTGGATTTTTAGAGCACCTGCACCCAGGCCCTGCTATCCTAGCTCTCCAATATCGCTTTAAGATCCGTGTGACACAACTAAGTTTCTATATGAAATTTTCTCTTTTTTGCTTCTCCCACATAGAACATATCAAAGCAGGAAAAGATATATTCTATGTGGGAGAAACAAAAAAGAGAAACGTATTTGCACGCATCTTAAAGCAGGAAATGGATGGCTAGATAGAGAGGGCCTAGGTGCATGTGCTCTAATATATATTTTCGCGGTCACCACCCGAGTCTACGTCTACGCAGCGTCATCGGTCATTGTGGAAACCAAGGCATTCCTGAAGGTGACGGGTGTAATTTTCAGGGGAGAAACGTTCAGAGGATCCTTCGCTCGTGAACCTTACTAAAGCTCGGCGTGTGAACTCGAGGCGTTTGTCGAAATTCTGGGAAAGCCGGAAGCTGTAGCTCTCACGAGGCGACTTGGTTACTCACTCCCTGGAGTACGCTGAATTGGTTGCCGGATGACTGATGACCCAACCAAAGTAGTCAGCCAAGTCAAGCTCGTCGTACGATCCATTCCTCTCACTCCCTCTGCATAAACCACAACCACTCAGCGGTTTCAACGGCTCGGCCACCGTTGAACTTCTCTATTTTTTGTAACTGACCCGCCGCCGTACTATAGTGTGCAGTCATCTTCTAAACGCTATAGTGTGCAGGCAGATGATGTGTGGCAGCCGTGCCGCCGCGACAGTCGATGCTAGACGATTGAGCGCGGACTGCTAGCTCTGCCATATCATGATGCGTCAAACAATTTATCTCTTCTGAGTGTGATCTTGCCGATCGACATGGACGCGCTTGAGCTGACAGCATGTCCTTTGGCCCAGCAGTAGGTTAGGGTTGCAGCAGCTCCGGCGACATTATTTCATCTTTAGCCGCCACCACTCCTTGAGTCTTGTCCTCCGTTTATCTTCTTTGCATTGTGCTCTTTTTTTGTGACGCTGCAAGCTGAAGAGCTTCTCGGGGAGGTTGGCGCCGGGGATGCATTGCAGCTGAACCGGTTGTTGCAAGAGAGCTCATCGTCCATGAAAGGCGTTGCCGCATCCGGAAGGTAGGGTGGTGCATGTACAGGTTGTTCGAGTTAAAGTGCATCGATGCATAAAGACTTGTAGACCGTACTGAATTGTCCAACGTATGGTTTTCTAGCTCGATGCATGCATATGTGGATTTTTTTTAGGGGATGAATGCATATGTGGATATGCGGGCTCCCCAAACCACCAACCAGGCAGAAACTTCTAAGCCCACTAAAATTACAACCTGAAGACCACATACACGCTATGTTCGCACGTAGTTCGGCATCCGTATGCTTTGACATAACAAAAAAACTTATATAAAAGGACGGACGGAACCAAACCAAACCAAACCAAGAATACCTATTCCCTTGAGGTTGGCGCCGGGGATGCATTGCAGCTGAACCGGTTGCTGCAAGGGAGGTCATCGTCCATGAAAGGTGTTGCCGCGTTCGGAAGGTAGGGTGGCGGCGAGACTTACATCGGTCTAGGGTTTCGGGCTCGATGCATGTACGGGTTGTTCGAGGTAAAGTGCATCGATGCATAAGGACTTGTAGTCCGTACTGAATTGTCCAACGTATGATTTTCCAGCTTGATGCATGCATATGTGGATTATTTTAGGGGATGCATGCATATGTGGATATGCGGGCTCCCCAAACCACCAACCAGGCAGAATTTCTAAGCTCACTAAAATTATAACCTGAAAACCACATACACGTTGTGTTCGCTCGTAGTTCGGCACCCGTACGCTTTGACATACCATAAAAAACCTATATAAAAGGACGGACGGAACCAAACCAAACCAATCCAAGAATACCTATTCCCTTTAATAGTAGGTATAGATGTCGTCCATGGTTAAGACTTGAAACTAAGATTTTCTAAACTACCTGGTCATACTAAATACTGGCCGATATTTTTCACGGCTTATTATATCAAACTAAAACAATGTGTGTTGTATTTTATTCACTACTCACTCCATTTCTAAATATAAAGCTTTTTAGAGATTTCAAATACATACTTCCTCCGTCCAAAAATACTATTCATCAAAATGATAAAAGGGGATGTATCTAGATGTATTTTAGTTTTAGATACATCTTTTTTATCCATTTTGATGACAAGTATTTTGGACGGAGGGAGTACTAAATACAGATGTATATAGACATATTTTAGATTGTATATTCATCTATTTTGCTACGTATATAGTCCGTATTGGAATCTCTAAAAAGATATATTTATGAACGAAGGGAGTACTTGAATTTTTCAAAAAGAAAAAAAGGGAGTACTTGAATAGGCAGCGAACTTGGCAAAGGAGGATAACAACTCGGCAATGTGTTTGTGGAGTGCCTTACTAGGCAAACAAGACTTGGCTAGGAACACATCGACAATCGTTAACTTTGCCGAGTTCTTGTTATCCGGAACTCGGCAAACACGGATAGCTCCTTTGCCGAGTTTTTTTTGAGAGTACGCCAAGAGCGTACCTAAGCTTTATAGAAGGGGGAAAATAATTACAAGAGGATTGTTATGGCCATCACCACAAGAAGGCAAAGCCAAAGGACTCTGACTCCTACTCCTACCATACACTACTACTCACACAAGCGTTGCACACTCCTAGCTCCTGCCACTAGCCGTAGTCGCAGCTCATGGTAGATCCTTTGCTTCCAAATACTCCAACAGGTTAGAAGCACCAGCGAATCAAACCCCTTTCGATAATCCTTGGGGATCCGCTTACGAGCAGCAGACCACCATTCCTGTAATACATCCGTTGCAGAGGGCATCATCTGCATGTCGATCTGAGCCCACCTGAAGCAATGTAACCACACTTGCCTCAAGTAGATACATTGGAGAATTATATGGTCCACTGAGTCCTCCTCCTGATCACACAAGAAACATACAGAAGTAGCATCCTGAAGACCATGCCGGAGTCTATGATCCGAGGTCCAAAGTCTTCGCTGCAGCGCCAGCCACATAAACATTCTGCAGCCCAGGGGAGCCCAGCATTTCCACAGTCCTTTAGCGCATCCCAATCTGATAGACCCCTCGTTCATGATCCGGTAAGCCGAAGAGACCGAGTACTGTCCCGATGCCGACCACTTCCAAATAGCATGATCTTCCAAAGAAGAGTCAATGTCCACCGTACTCAATATCTCCCAAAGTTGAATGAATTGGACAAGCCCATCCGTTGACAGCTCCCCTTTGATGTCATTAATCCAGTTGCTTGAGGTCAACCCATCCTTTGCCAACCGTCGATTCACTGTTTGGGTTCTAACATGCTCTACCACCAGCGGTGCAATTTCCACAATGTGGAGACCCTGGATCCATCTATCCTTCCAGAATAAGATTTGGCTTCCATTGCCCAGAGTCCAATGCACCAAGCTAGCGAAGGCTGCTTGCATCTCCTTGTCCACCGACATAGACAGACCTTGCCAAGGTTTGGAGTTGTCAGTACGTCTGAGCCATTCCCATCTGAGCCTGAGGGCAATGCCTTGTGTATGCAAATTTATCACACCCAGCCCACCAAGCTCCTTAGGCCGGCAGACCCGGTTCCAGGCCACTAGGAACTTTCCACCATGGATCTCCTCTGAACCGGCCCAAAAGAACGCCTTACATCCTCTGTCAATGCTTTGCAAGGCCCACTTCGGAGCATTGGCCACGATAAGATGATGGGTAGGCCTCGCTCTAACTACACTGTTGATAAGAATCAATCTGCCAGGCCTAGTAATCAGCCCTCTCGACCATCCTGGCATGAAGTTGAGCACCGCATCCACCATAGGCTGCCACTGATTGCGAGTTAGATGCTTGATCGAGAGTTGAAGGCCGAGGTATTTGCACGGAAAGGTTTGAATCCTCCACGGGAGCGCTGCTGCAACTCTTTCGGTGTCCCCCACTCCCGGCGGTATCAAGATTGCCGAGGATTTTCGATAGTTAATCCTCAGGCCCGATGCCTCTCCAAAGATGTGCATTACTTCCTTGACAAATGCAAGATCCATGTGTGTCGGCCTGATGAAGAGAACAACATCATCCGCGTAGATCGATAGCCGTTGAACCGGAGAGCATCCTGGCATCGGGCTAAGAACTCCAGTGGCTTGAGCCCGAACAATGAGAGCCAACAGGGCATCCATCGCAATGACAAACAGGAGAGGGGAGATTGGATCGCCCTGCCTCAAGCCACAAGCATGTAAGATCTTATCTTCAGCGCTGCCATTGACAATCACTCGAGAGCTAGCCGAGGAAAGCAGCGTAGCAATGAGCGATCTCCATCTCTCTGAGAACCCTTTCGCCCGAAGCACTTCGAAAAGGAACGGCCAGGACAACGAGTCAAATGCTCTCGAGATGTCCATCTTAATCAAAACTCCCTTAGCTTTCCGTTTGTGTAGATTCCTCGCCACTTGACGCACCAGCATGAAGTTGTCATGGAGATTTCTACCTTTGATAAAAGCAGATTGGTTGGGGTGAATCATCTCCTCCATACGCCCACAAACTTTGGAAGCCAAAAGCTTTGCACAGATTTTAGGGATGCTATGAAGCAAGCTGATCGGTCTAAAGTCACCAATCTCGGAGGCATCCGTCTTCTTGGGGATTAGAGTAATCAGTGCCTTATTGAATCTGCCAAAACCTCGTCCATTGTCCAACATGAACTTCTGGATCACAGCAATCACATCTCCCTTGATAACGGGCCAGGCTTTGTGGAAGAAGAGCCCAATGAATCCGTCAGGCCCGGGCGCTCTGTCAGCAGGCATGCCTTTAATTACCTCCCAAATATCCTCCTCAGAGAAGATGTCATCCTGATCTGTTAAGTTGATAGGCTCTATGTTCAGGTACTGTAGGTCAATAGTGAACTCCCTTGCCTTCGCAGAGCCCAAGATCTCCTCATAGGCCTGATGGAAAGCTGACTCCTTTCCTTGTTGATCGGTGATGATCTGCCCTCTGACCGAGATTGCCGGGATGAAGTTATTGGCCTTCCTCCCATTCGCATACAGCTGGAAGAATTTAGAGTTTGCATCGCCCTCCCGAAGCCATTTAATCCGAGAGCGTTGCCTAGCGATCGTTCTTTCCAGCGAAGCAAGGCCAAGTAAGGTCTTTTTCAGAACCCCACGAAGCCATCTCTCCTCCGTAGTCAGGCTTCTATCATCCATTGCCTTATCAAACAGCTTGATGACCAACCTCGCGGTTGCCATATGAATTTTGACATTGCCAATCTTTTTCTGCCCCCAAGCCATGAAAAATTTGGCGGTGTTCCTAAGAAGCTCATCCAGTCGCTTGTATGGGTCCGAGATGCCCGGCTCGCAGACCCAGGCCTCTTTCACAGCCTCCTCAAAACCCTCAATCTTGGTCCAAAACACTTCAAACCTAAAGCGCCTAGGAGTGAGAATGTGATCCTCCAACGCTAGGTGCAGGGGGCAATGGTCAGAAACATCCGTGGACAGCGCTTGTAGTACACAATTTGGATATTCCAGCTCCCAATCAACCGAAACGAGAGCGCGATCGATCTTGGTGAGGGTGGCAAGCTCTCTTTCATTGCTCCAAGTAAATTTATGCCCATGAAGGAAAAGCTCTTTCAGTTCCATGTTGTCGATAAAACGCCTAAATCGTCCCATCATTCTCCTGTCGATGTTGGCGTTGCTCTTGTCCGAAGCGCATAAGATGAGGTTGAAATCACCAATTACCATCCAAGGTCCCGGGCAAAGTGCACGCCTTGCCACCAACTCATCAAGAAAGGCAATTTTCTCCGCGTCCTCCTGTGGTCCATACACCACCGATATCCACCAGGGCGATCCCACCAGGGGAGTAACATAGCCCGTGATGAAGTTTGAGTCATTGACTAGGTTAGATATGTGGACAAGATTAGCCTTCCATGCTAGCAAAATGCCTCCACGTGTCAGATTGGCCTGAAGATAAGCGAAGCCATCATACGCCGGGCCAAGACATTGCAGAACAGTATAGCGATCCACCACGGCCAATTTGGTCTCCTGAATACAAATGATATCTGCCTTAATAGAATCTACAAATTCTCTAAGAGCTTTTTTCTTGGCCGGGCTATTAAGCCCTCTCACATTCCAACACACCAACTCCACATTGTTGCCAGACATCAAAAAGTCTAGCATCCAAAAGGCGCAAGTCAGCTGACTTACGCGGCACCCACCCTAGTCTCTCCATCCAGCCTCTCCAAGTCCAAACGGATAGACTTGCCAAAGATTGCTGCAATCGCTCGAAGCTGTCGCTCATGGATAGGTGAGTCGAAGATTTCTTTGAGCAATCCCATAGCATCGTCCTGGACCGCGAGATCATCCTCCGCAACACCCAAAGTCTTGAGAAGCACTGCTTGAGCCACAGAGGCCTTTTGTTTCCTCGGCGCTGCAGTGCTCACCGAGCGGGTGGTTAGTCTAGGAGTGCACGGCTCCTGACCCAATTACACCCCTTTGACAGCTTCAATCTCCTTGAGAAGAGGTGGTGCTAACTTCCTAAGCAGTCCCGCACAGAAGGACTTAAGTTTTATCATCGCCACTCGTTCTTTGTCCGTCAGGCAATGAACCATCTGATCGCCATCCCCCGCGCCAGGAAGCACGATCAACTGATCCCTGGGAAGCGTTGTGCCCAGTGCCAACACATTGCATGCGTGTGTCGCATCCTGCATGCCCGCCAGCGATAGGTTGCATGGCGGGGTCACATCCACCTGCGAGAGAATCTCTTGGGCCCCACCCGCTGGCACCAACGTGGAGGTGGCCGACAGGATTTCCTCCACCGGGGCCCAGCCCGCAGCGGGGGAGCAGAGGGAAGCAGCATCTCGATTACTGCCCTCGTCCCCACCCTCTTCCAGCGACGCATGGCCAATCCCCGTCTCCACTGGCGGGGCAACAATCTGCTTTGCCCCCATCGACTTGTCGCTCTCCACCCTCCGCGCCTCAGGCTCCGCAATGATTGCCGCAATCAGTTTACCCGACGAGCCCACCACTTCTGCCTCGGGATCCTGAGGGCCACCACCGCTGTCTCCTACCAAAACCACCCCACCTTTGTCGGCATCCACAGATGGCACGACCACCTCCTGATTGGCCAACGGCGAGTGGATAGAGGGAATCTCCATTGCTGCAGGAGCAGCCACCACATCCATCTCGGGTCCCACACCGACTGGGGGCGTCACCCTTGCCAGAGGGACAGCTGTCTCCGGCACAGGATCTGCAACAGCCAGAAACCGTGTGGGTGCCGCTGTGGCCTGCGCCTCGGCAGCCACAGTACGGCCACCAAGATCCAGTGTGCCAGCCGTAGCTGCTGGCACCACCAAAGTCTGACTCGAAACCCGGGGCTCACCGGAGTTGCCGATCCGGTTAGCCGGCACACCTGCCAACCGCTTGGTGCCCACTCCAATCGCCGGCAGCCGCTAGATGGATTCACCCAGCCTGCCCATCAAGACCTGTTTGAAGGATCTGCCAGTGGCTCCAACTCCAGTAGCCCCAGGCGCACCACCACGGTCGTCCCTCTTGCCTCGCGTCCAGGGCAGAACCAGGCGCTCCCCTCCTCCTGAGAAGCCGTCGAACTCGTCCGGCAGCCCACTCTATCCGCTACTACCGGAGCTAGCTGGAAGGCGCCAGTTCTCCGGGGCGTTGAAATCCCACAGCCTTCCAATGTGGATGAGCGTCGAGTACTCCAGGAATTGGCGAGACGTAGGGCGCCGCTGCCGAGCATCTTCCAACTCCGGCTCAGGGATCCACAGCCGCTTGTCCGCCGGGATATCGTCCGGCTGCACACACCAGGCCCGCACCTTGAACAACGACAAATCCGATCTGTCCGCTGTCTCCGGCGCCAAGCTGTCAATTTTGCAAGCGTTTCCCAGAATCTCTGCAGCCGTATCTTGAGACCACACATGCGAAGGGATTCCTTCAATCATGAGATCCACCTGCACCCTCATTGCCTTGGCCGTAGCTTGTGCCTGTAGCAACCAAGGCTTAAAGAAAAGCTGGAAGCTTCCATTGCCAATCGGGGGGGAGCGAAGGGCGATGTTGCGAAGCTCCGGGGTGGCAAAGACGATCAGGAAATCCTCTGGCTGGAACCGATGAACAGAGAAGCTGTGACGCGGAATCTCCAGCTGCACCGAAATGGCCTCCGCCGCCTCCACACAGGAAACCGACGGCCGCACACCACCAATGTATGCCACCACTGCCAGCCGAAGGCGTCGCTCCATATCATCCATCTCCGGGGAGCGTTGGAGCACGCATATGCCCCCCGAAGAAGCCTGGGCTGCTGGCCATGCTGAGGACAGAGGCTCAGCCGCCGCCGGCGAGGGAGGCACCAAAGGTACCTCCAGCCTAGGCGCCGGTGAGGTCTGTCGCCGAGCATCAGCCAGCACCACCGACGGGTCCATGCGGCCCATCTTGGACAGGACCGACCGGATCAGCTCCCTCTCCGAGGCCGGACTCCGAGGACGCTTCCATTGGAACGATTCATGCCCTTCCACACCACAGCGGTAACACATGGGGCGGTTCGGGCAATCTTGCTTCTTGTGGTCGTCCCCAAAACACTTAAAGCAGAGACCTTGCAGCTCGATCGGGAACTCCCTCCGTTCCCACGAAGAAGACGGCGAGGGAGGAGCCCTGTGCGCAGTCAGGCCAACCTCCTGCTGGCGCCGAAGCGCACGCCGGCGGCGCCACTTCGCCTTGCGGGTGGGCCTGGGGCGGCGGAATCCCTCCACCGGAGCCGCCGACGGCCCAGCCACCTGCTGGCTCGCCTCGCCGGAGGATGCAGCGCGGCTGGATCCAGGAGACCCCGAGAGACCCAGACCGGAGACCACCGGCTGCGGCCGAGGAAACGCCGAAGAGACCGAGGGCGGGCTGGAGGAACCGTCCGCCATCGCCGGAGGAGGTGGCCGCCGCGACCGGAGTGGCCCGCGGCAGAGGGAGGTGGACGCCGTGGCCGGAGTGGCCGGCGGCGGGAGCGGAGGGAGGGGAGCGCTAGGGGGAGGGAGGTGGAACGAAGGGAGTAGGTAGTAGTGGCAGTTTTCAAAAATGAGAACTTGGCAAGCTACTAATGTCATACAGAATGATCCGCTAGTCCTCACCTTGAGCTGAGAGAGAGTGGGAGCGGAGGCTGTACCCATGATCGTGTCTCCAGCAATTAACGGCCACTTTGCTTGCTGTGGCCCGCCGCCATAAACCTCTCCATCAAGTAGGAAGGAACCAGTACCTCATGCTTGTGCCTCTCGACCATTTTCATTTAAACTTGTAAAGTCATTCCTGTTCTTCTGAACTTGTAGGTTTATTACGCGAACGCCATCGACGGCAGAGCTCGTCGTGTTGCTGGAGTGTCTATGGCGCTAGCTTGTTGGTCAAGGACTTGTTGATATATGTGACTTGTTGCTTTGGATGGACCATTGTGTGTGCTTATATATGTGACATGTTTCTTATATGGAATTATATGTGCTTGTTATGGACCCAAGTATTGTGTCTCTTAGGGCATCTCCAAAGCCGACCCTCAAACCGCCCGCAACCATCTAGACCGCGCGGTTCGAACGTGTTTTGCCATCCAAGACGGTAATGTATCGGTCCACAGGCCGATCCGGACACGCTTTTTTCTGTAAACCGAAGACATAGGGGGTGGGGGTGGGCTTTGCGGGCGTCCGGACCACTACCACGCCCGCTCTTGACTACCCTGGCCCATCAAAAACTCTCCTTCCTCGCCTGCGTGTGTTCTCGCCCGACGCTAGTCAGCGCTGCTACAGAGCATTAGTGCCACATTTATGCCCCAGAGTAGACGCGACCTTTCATTGGAACCGGCATTGAAGCGGGGCGCCAGCCAAGAGCGCTGATCGCGCCACTTCCCTGTGCAGGAGTCATATCCCCGCATTCGAACAGCACCAGCTTGTCCGCCTACCTCCATTAAATGCACATGGTTGTTAAGGAATGGCGAGCCGGCGCCACTTGTCCGCCTGTCTGCCGCCTGCCATTAATCACATCGCCGGTCTCCGTGCCATCCCCCTCAATATACACCACATGCTCGGCCATAGCCGCATCCATCATCCTCATCCCCCTTCCTTCTCTCTACACCACTCCCACCATGGCCTCCTCGAACTCCAAAGTCGTTTGGACAACCTCTCATCCAAGCAGAAAAAGTAAATTGTGGCCCTTGCAGCCGGCTGGCAGGCTGGCACCACCGACATCCCAATGGAGGACGCGGCCAAGGACGAGCCAACACACTCTCCTCGCCAGTGCATGCCGGCATCACCATCGGTGAGGCCCATGCCCACTACATAGACATGGTGCTGGAGGAGTGGGAGGCCAAGTTCCAGCGGGCCTAGGCCGACGAGGACTACAATATCCGCCTCCTCGACCAGCACCGGCACACGGAGGAGCAACTTGTTGCTGACACGGCCATAGTGCCGAACAAGTATAATATCGAGCAGGAGGCGCTGGTCGACTCCTACCGCACCGCCCGCTAGCGATACATCCAGTATCAGGTGGATTTACAGGACGCCTACAAGGAGATAGATGAGTTGGCAGATGAGGTGTTCGACAAGAGTGACGACAAGGAGTACATCACCAGCAAGCAAAAAAGAAACTACTAAAGGATAATGTTTTCATCCTGGCCAGACGGTCGTCCCTGCCCCGCCTCTGGCTGTGATGCATCGTCGCTGCTTCTAGCGTGGTAGCTATGAGCGACGATGAGCGCTAAAAGACCCTCCACCCGCACGGTCGACCTGTTTCCGTGTTTTCACACATATTTTGTACGTATTTTTTGTGACAAAGATATTTTTAGGCAGGAAGGGAGATACAATCAAAGGTTTCAGAAAGTTCTCCCCCCGAAAAAAGGGTTTTAGAACGTTCATGAGAGGAGAAGGTAATGGACCGCGTGTCCTAACAGATTAGAGAACGCACTCATCTACTACCACTATAACAAAAAGAGAGAGGCAGATCCAAACAATCACATCCATTCATCGTTAAAATCTAATGGTCCTTAATTATTCTGTGTTTAAAGCTACCAACCACGCAATAAGCCACAGTCTAATCTGCCCCGCAGTAATAAAAAAAGAAAACAGCCCGCCCGCACGATCTCCTCCTTCTCCCGCACGACCTCCTCCTCCTCCTCCCACAGCCGCGCCGTTCGCCTCCCGCAGCCGCGCCCTTCACCGCCTCCTCGCGCCACCGGAGCCACGGGAAGCGCCCGCGGGTCACCGGGAGCCTCCCCAGCAGCGGGAGCCCACCCCTGCTGCGGGTCGCCGGGAGCCTCCCCTGCCGCCCCCTTCGCCGCCTCCCCAGCCGCAGCTTGGCCGCCGCCACACCGCCTCCGCCACACTGCCACTCCGCGGGCCACCCCTCGATTCCTTCATCCTCTTCCCGAGCCGCTGGCGTCCATCACGCGCCCCCTACTCTTCTCCTCCAACCTGGCCAGTCCCCACACCCGGAGCCCCTGCGGATCGAGGCGTCTTCCACGCAGAGGACAACGCGGGGAACCTCCATTGCCCTCCATTCTGACGGCCGCCCTACAGTGGCCCTGACACAATGGTTCCCTCTATTGTTCTGATCGAGCGACGTGTTCATTTTTTATATTTTTTCTGTGGCAGATCATGACGACGACCCTGACAGGAGAGGAGGAGGAGGACACGGAGAAGAAGGACCGAGAGTTAGACATGGATGTGCACTATGAGGCAACACGCCGCCGTGTTTGCGCCGCCATCTTCTGATCTCTTCAGCATTCCTGCTGTCTTGGGTTTTCTCTGTAAGTTTGGGTCCGTAGGCACACACCCTCATAATCTCTGTCGCTCCCTCTAATTTCTGTGGACATACAGACACACGCAGTGTTTAGAACGATGCCCGCTTCAGAGTTTCAGTTCAACTCACCCAGACAGAAAATACATTCTATCACTGGCTAAGCATAGTACGAACTGGGTGGACATGGAGTCAAGGACATGGTAAGGAAGTCAAGCAAGTGGTTTATTTGCTCTCTTCTTCGTTTCACCATGCTGCACCCCTTCTAGCTTATTAGTCGCCTCTTTCATCTCTTTTCACTGTACTAACCTGCCAATATTTTCCCATCTTTGCAACGATTGACATGTTTAGTTTTAGTTTTACAGTAGACCAGAACGTATGCTGATCTACAGTATTTCTTAATTGTACATGGTCTTCTCAACTTCAAGTTCATAACCGATTCAGCTTAACTGTTTATAATCTATTTTCCCTATCACTTTTTAACTCTTGAATTCGCCAGGCCAACCATCCTACAGTAGTGTAGGAATTCAGTTAGCACGTCATAACATGATATTCTCTTTCGATAATGCTTTTGTTGGATTTTTTAGGAACAAGGTGGCGAAAAAATAAGTGGTTGTGGAAGCAATGGTTTGTTTGGGGAGGTGGAGAAAGTTTTTATGTTATTTTTGGTAGGCATGAAGACACCCATTTCTATTTGTTCATAGTAATTCACTCCGGGCTTCTGATTGGATCATTACATTGATGTTCCAGCTGCTGGGCTACATGGAGTTGTTTTTGTTTAAAACATATGATCTTGACGCTACCCATTTTTCCCTGTCGACATTAGCTTTCTCTCTGCCATTCAGAATTGTTCAGGACAAATCCATACAGATAAAGACCTTTAGTATCCTTCTCATTGATGAAATTTATTTCCATCTTTCCAGTAGGTTCACTATAACAGCTAGATTACTTGCGAAATTGTAATTATGATTGTTCCACTTTTAATGTAATTTATAGAGCTGACGGGCAAAAGTTGTGCATGTTTTAATTAGTTACAAAAGATATAGTTGGAACTAATAAAATCATGTTCATTATTTGGCAGCTAAGTCAGAACTCGGAGTCGGGACAACTCAACAAGGGAACGAGGAGCCTCAAGGGAGATACCTGCATAACACTAGATGCAGTGAAGAAGGAATCAGAAATGTTCTTATGTTTTAGTGGCGGAATGGCAAGGCGGCCGGTTAGATGACCTGGGTCCGTGGCGAGTTGGGGCTCTCGACTACAAGAAGATCATTGAGGCAATCGATAGTAGGTTGGTAAATTGCTAACAAAACATGTTTAGAACTACAAAATTGGCTTTGTTCTGCTATTTATTTATTTTTTGACTAAAAGTAGCAATTTTTGCTTCCGTATTAAGATTTCAACAAGACTCTATAAAGGGCTCTAAGGGAGTAGAGGAATCAAAAGAAAACACCTGACAGTGCAAAGTGCACTTAGGCAGTAAGGTCAACACAAGACTACTCATGAAACGCCTCCATCAGGAGGCCAAAATATACACATACGAACTCCCGGATATTGCATACCGGGGAGCTTTCTTCTATTTAGGATTTAAGGTACTCGATCATTTGTTCTAAGTTCAGTATTAAATTAATTTTTGTTCTGAATGATTACAAACACAATACATGTTGGTCTAAGAAAAGACCTTTTTAATTTGTAATCCCTGTGTAATACCAATCAATTTTGTTTTTTGCACATCTAGGCTGATAATATGCTCACGAAAAGACAGGAATGCAGCACCACTCCAATCTTTAGAAGGTCCCCACCCTGTTCTGGTATGTTTATGCTTATGCATCTACAGAATTATTCGATGTTATATTGATGTGTGAATGGTGTATCCCTGTTCTGGTATGAAAATCGGGTTGCTAGGAATAATCTCCATCATTCCTGGGTTGTGCATATGTGTTGTTCTATATTCCCCTCTTTATAATGCTATGTATTGTGGTCAACGCTCCCAAGCTATGATAGCTCGCTGCTGGTAGGTTGCCGCCCTGGCCCCCACATGCTACCAGCATGTGTTACTGTACATTTTGCTTTCTTACATGTCCTGAATTATATTTCAAGGAAGATGACTATGATTTATAAGCACACGAACACATCACAATGTCACATAGTAATGCCATGTGATGGCAATCTAGGGTCATTTCTGTTAGAGAAGCCCCCTACCCCCTAGCCCCAGATATGCGAATTCTGAGCGTCACCACGAATAAGTGCAGAGGAATAGTGGGTAGACCGCAAACCCTAAATTTCTAGCAATTCTGAATACATTCATGTGACAATGAGGTGTCCATGTAATCATGATGTTATATTAGATTTTTTATGTTGTTATTTCTTGCCCTGCTAGTACAACTATGTATACAAAACTCCAACACTGCTAGCGAAGTGTCTTTCCTTCTAACTGTTTGCGCAGGAAAGTACTATTTATCTCGGATAGGGTGTGCTAATCATTGAACAACTTACATACCTTTTCAGTGATGAATATAGATAAAGACGAAGCAGAGAACATAATATCTTGGTGAAGGCATCTCAACCGAGATGAGACATTGTTTATTTATTTATGTCATATCCTACTCATAGTCTGTTGTTCTGTGAGCAATTGTTTATTTTTTAACAGCTTACCATTGATAATGAGTCGTGTATGGTGGCTTTGTTAATATTCAAGTAGTATTACATATTAGTAATATTGAATGCATGTTTTTTTGTGGTTTACTTATGACTGGGTGCTTGTCAAAAAATAAAATTGATTGTCCCATCATTTGATTTAGTCAGTATATTGTTTGTGGATAAGTTGAGACGTGCATTGCACGTGCAAGCTTATGTGATGATCATTGAACTACTTAAATACCTTTTCAGTAATGAATCTGGATAAAGACGAAGCAGAGAACATAATCTTGGTGAAGGCATCTCAACCGAGATGGGATATTGTTTATTCATTTATATCATATCCTACTCATAGTCTATTGTTCTGTCAGCAATTGTTTATTTTTTAACAACTTACCATGGATAATGAATCATGTATGATGGCTTTGTTAATATTCAAGCAGTATTATATTGTTTTTGTATAAGTCGAGACGTGCATTGCACGTACAAGTTTACTAGTCAACACTAAACACTGAGACATGATAATATGTGCGCACGGATGCCATTTGACACAATTTGATCGTACTTAAATTAAAAAAAATCGAACAGCATCGGGGTCAACCAAAAAAATAACCTTGGATACAAATGATTTTTCGCCGTTTGACTGAGAATTAGTTAATTCTCACTAGTCCTCCGTCGAATGAGGCTTAAGCGTGCCATGGACATTGGCTCATGGCTGCGTATCACCACGAGCGCCTCCTCGAGGTTGGCCACCACCTTCGACATGTCCGGCCGGCCCATCCGCGACAGGCAGATGCAGCGCTTCGCCGTGTCCGCCACGATCTCCAGCGCCTCCATCTGCGGCAGCGTCGGGTCCAGCGACGGCCGACGGTCCAGCGCATCCTTCAGCGCTAGCTTCCCGTTCCGTATGGAGTCCAGCTGCAGGGTGGCTGCCGGATCCTCGCCCGTCAGCGCCTCTAGCATCACCACCCCGAAGCTGTACACGTCGCTCGCCGTGCTCACGCGCTTCGTGCGGCTGTACTCCGGGTCGATGTACCCGGGCGTGCCGACGACCTCCTCGACGAGCTGGCCGCCGTGCTCCTCGCCCGCCGCTTGATACACCGCCGCGCCGAAGCCGGACAGGCGCGGTGTCCAGTTCATGTCTAGGAGGATGTTGGACGAGCTCACGTTGCGGTGGATGACCACTGGCTCCGCGCCACAGTGCAAGTACTGGATGGCCCAGGACACGCCCAGCAGCACTGCGACGCGGGTCCTCCAGGGCGCCGTCGCTGCCGACGAGCTAGAGCCACCGCCGGCACGCTGCAGGCGGTCTCTAAGCGTGCCGTTGCTCATATGCTCGTAGACAAGCATGCGGTCGTCCTCCTCCGCGCACCAGCCAACGAGGCGCACGATGTGGTCGTGGCGGAGGCGGAAGCTGATGACGAGCACCGGCACGAACGCGTCCTCCAAGCCATCCCGCCCCTGCTTGTCCATCACCTTCACGGCCACCTCCGGGCCGTCGTGGAGGCGGCCCTTGTACACCGTCCATGAGCAACTTCCGCCGAGCTCGTCGGCAAAGTCGTTGGTCGCTACCGCGATCTCCGCCCACGTGAACGTCCTGGGGCAATGGCTGGAGAACGAGCTCACATGCGACAGCACCATCTGAGTGTGCGGGGAGCCAGAGCTGGAGCCCGGCGCCGGCACGCCGGTGTGGTTGGCGATCAGGGTGAGCAGCCTGAGGCTGAGGACGCTGATGTCGGAGATAATCCTGGCGTTGAGGTCACGGAACGTGTCCGCGTGGCGGCCAGCCCGGAAGAACCTGTCGGCGGTGCTTCGCCTCTGGCAGCTGAGGACCAGCTGGTGCGCCTCCTCCAGCGTGTTGATGAGCTCAGCCAGCGGCGGCACCGCCTCCGGGTCGTCCCGCAGGCTAGACAGCACCCCGTGGACCGTGGACACGTGGCGCTCGAGGTGGTCGCACTCGAGCTTGTTCTGGCGTGCCGTCTCCACCGCCTGCCCGATCATGGAGATGAGCCCGGCCGCCTGCCCGATGAGCTGTGTCACCGCGGCCGCACTCCCCACGAACGTGAACGCCATGGTCACTCACTGGTAGAAGGAAGAGGATTCGGGGGTAGCCTTTTTACCGGTGCCGGGAGGATTGGAGGTGGCCTTTTTATCAGCGCGCGCGCGAGCTCGAGGTGTTTGTGGAAATTGTAGCACGAAGCGACGCCGAAGGCCGTGGCCAGTGGGCAGTGGGCACGGCTCCGCGCCATTGTCTTGGTCCGTCGCTCATTCTCTCTCTCCCTGCACCGTGTTGGTGTTCGCGACGACCCGAGGAATTGTCAAAGTCAAGCTCGTGACAATCCATGCATGCACCCTATCGCGTGCACGACCTTGCAAGTTGCAAGGGAGCCTTCTCTCGGCATTAAACCACAACAACAGCGGTTTCAACGCTTTGGCCCACGGTTTGAGTGTTTTTCTTTTTTGCTACGTCAAACAAATACAGGGTTTTACAATCTCTTTTCATATACTGACCAATCACAAACTTGCCTCCCTCTGATTTTCAGGGGGTGGGCCGGCTCCACAACCTATTGACCAATCACAAACACACAAGTTAATCCTCCCCTGTAAAACCCTGTAGTTATTTGTAGGTGTAGCATTGCTCACAAAAAAGTTTTGATCCAGTTTTCACATTTGAAGAAAAGAAATGGTAACCTATGGTTGGTCCCCTCACAAAAATGGACTGAGAACCACACAAATTACAGTTC
>NC_041385.1:5916187-5955351 GCF_002162155.2 Triticum dicoccoides | reverse complement strand
CACAAAAAAAAGCTTGGTTAATTAAAAAAGAGAGTGAAAATCAACATAACCTGGCTACAAAAACTTGCTAAACTAGGAACATCTACTCCCTCCGTAAAGAAATATAAGAGCGTTTAGATTACTACTTTAGTTATCTAAACGCTCTTATATTTCTTTATAGAGAGAGTAACATATACTCCCTCCGTCCGGAAATACTTGTCGTCGAAATGGATTAAAATGGATGTATCTAAAACTACGTCTAGATACATCAATTTCTCCAACAAGTATTTCTGGACGGAGGGAGAGTATTTTTATATGCATCGATGCCACATGTCAAGAGAGAGAGAACCGGAACATACGAGGGCCCTGAAAATTCTTGTGCAACGTAACATCTTCAACCATGGTGATGAAGACAAGGTGACCATCCGTCATAGAAGTAGTCAAAGCAGCTAGTCGAATGTCCAGGATGTAGTCAAACTTGAGTGAACAGTCATGCTGAGACGCTCCCAAAAAAATTTATCACCCCTTAATTAACAATCCTAGACCATGTATACAGGCAGTGGAGATGGATGAATCATATACATATATACTTTTAGAAGACCAAGAGGACGATGATTGATGAACTCCTTGCAGCCTCGCGGACCGCCGGCAATAATTGAGAGCAACGGTAGGGCCGGTAACCAGCAGGTCGATTCCTTCCAGGCTATGGAGGCACCAGCAGGCCCCGAGTGGCGGCAACCGGCAAGAAACAGGAGCGGCGATGAGACATCGATCGTGGTGTTTTTTTCTTTGATAAGATTTTTTTTAAACACAGTACAATCAAAGTCACTCACATATACGAGCATATACTCACCATATGTAAGTCACTTGGAAATTTATTTGGTTAAGTCAATTTTTGGAAGCATTAGCTTAAGATCGAACGACTTAGCCAAATTGTAAATGCAGACAATTTACATATAGTTGTTGTGTTTATAGTGACATAATAGTGTTATTAAATCACAATCATATGCATGTAAGAACTCGCAAAATAAAGATGTAACTACACCAGCATCATTACATTCAGAAAAAGCTTTAATTAAGCAGACACAAAAATTGTAGCTTAGCTACATTGATTTTTTTTTGAACTGTTAGCTACATTGATTTTCTTTTTGAGTTGACCACATCTTGTTGAGTCGTCACCATAGGCTCATCCGTAGGAAGTTATGATCCCGAGCGCCTTCTCAAGGCTGGCCATGACGTCCGGCATGGACGGCCGGCCTTTTCCTCGCGGGTACAGGCAGCGCTCCGCCGTGTGCGCCATGAGCTCCAGCGCCTCGAACTGCGGCAGCGTCGCCGGGCGGCGGTCCAGCACATCCCGCAGCTTCCCATCCCGTATGGCCATGAGCACTTGCAAGGTGGCCGGATCCTCGCCCGTCAGAGTTTAGTTTAGGGTTGCGTGAGGCCTAGCCTTCGCATATCTCATATATATATAAGACCAACAATACAGAGTTATGTTACAATACGACACCGTTTCCAACACATCCCCTCAATCTGAACCACTACTACATACAAGGTTCAGATTGGACCGGAAACGTTCTAACATCTGTCGTGTGGCCGGTTTAGTAAATACATCAGCCAGTTGGTCATTAGTCGAGATAAACCTGACATCTAAAACACCAGAAGCAACGCGCTCACGCACAAAATGAAAATCTATCTCTATATGCTTGGTTCTTGCGTGAAAGACTGGGTTTGCTGTCAGGTATGTAGCCCCAAGATTATCACACCATAGAATGGCGGTACGCTGCTTGAAAACCTCAAGCTCCTTGAGTAAGATCTTCACCCAGATTGCTTCAGCTGCTCCATTGGCGAAAGCTTTGTACTCTGCCTCCATACTTGATCTGGAGACAGTTGGCTGTTTCTTGGAACTCCATGAGACAAGATTGGAGCCAACAAACACAACAAAACCACTAGTGGAATGGCGGTCATCAATGCATCCAGCCCAATCAGCATCTGTGAAAATAATGACACCAGTGGAAGGAGATTTACGAATCCTCAATCCCGTACTCAAAGTCCCTTTGACATAACGCTATATACGCTTGACAGCTTCCCAATGCTCATTAGTTGGTTGTGATAAATACTGGCAAACCTTGTTGACTGCAAAGGACAGGTCGGGACGAGTGAGCGTTAAATACTGAAGTCCTCCAACAATGCTGCGATATCGAGTGGCATCCTCAACACCCAAAGGGGTGCCGACCTCACGAGCCAGGTGCTCAGTGGCAGATAATGGTGTAGAGGTAGGCCTACAATTCTCCATACTCACACGATGAAGAAGATCAAGTGCATACTTTCTTTGAGTCAGCGTCATGCCCCTTGAATTGAAGGACGCTTCAAGCCCCAAGAAATAATGGAGAGGACCAAGATCCTTGATAGGAAAACTGTCGGAGATGGATCGCACCAAACGATCAACTGCAGCCGGAGTGGAGCCAACAATCACAATATCATCAACATACACAAGCATGTATATCTGAACGCCATGCGCAGCAAAGATGAATAGAGAGGCGTCCGCCTTTGAAGCAACAAAACCAAGCTGAAGAAGGCAAGCACTGAGACGAGCATACCAAGCACGTGGCGACTGTTTGAGACCATAAAGAGCTCGTTGCAACTTGCACACATGCGAAGGGAACCGGGCATCTTCAAAACCTGGTGGTTGCTGCATATAAACAGTCTCGGAAAGAAAGCCATGAAGAAATGCATTGCTAACATCAATCTGCCTCAAGCTCCATCCGCGAGAAACAACAAGTGAAAGAACCAAACGGATAGTAGTCGGCTTTACCACGGGGCTGAAGGTATCACCAAGTCAAGACCGTGCTGTTGAGTAAAACCACGAGCGACGAGGCGAGCCTTGTGCTTGTCAACAGACCCATCGGCATGTTGCTTCGTCTTGAAAACCCACTTACTGCCAACAATGTTAACGCCAGGTGGTCGAGGAACCAAGACCCAAGTGTCGTTTTGACGAAGCGCTGCAAACTCAGCAGCCATAGCATCACGCCACGCCGGCTCACGGAGAGCATCACGATGTGACACCGGTGTCGCAAAGAAAGCGCGACGAAGAGGATTATACCGCACCGTCCCATCAGTAAACTCCTTGTCACGATGAGTAGCATCACGGGTACGAGTGACCATAGGATGAGGGTGCTCGACGGGCGGAGGCGTAGGAGAGGACGGCGACACTGCTGGACTTGGCGACGGGGTCACAGGAGCTGGCGAAAACCGGTTCATGGGCCGGCTCATGGGCCGGCGGGGCGCAGGGGGAAGCAGCCGCTGCACCCGGCGCTGGTGAAACCGGTTGTCGGGCCGGAGAGGCGCAGGTGGGCGCTGGCGAAGCTGGTTCACGGGCAGGCAAGGAGCCAGCCGCAGCACTAGGCGGTGCAGACCCTGATGCGCAGGCGGGGACCCCGCCTGGGAAGCCGCGCTGCCATGCACGTCGAGCGGCGTATCGACCGTGTCCTGACACGGAAAATCCTGCACAGTAAAGGAACTGGCTAGGCCAGAGGTATTACTAGCCAAGTAGGTTAGGTCGTAATTACGCACATGAGCACTCGTAGCCGGTTCTATGGATGGAAAAGATATAGCCTCGTCAAGTGTAGACACATCGACAGTGACACCGGGAGTAGCAACTGGAAAAACAGACTCGTCAAAGATAACGTCACGCGAGATGTATATACAACCCGTAGATCGATCAAGACACTTGTACCCCTTATGCATAGGACTATATCCAAGGAAAACACACATCTTGGATCAAAATTCTAGTTTGTGTGAGTTATACTTCCGCAAACTAGGCCAACAAGCGCACCCGAAAATACGAAGGAAAGAATAATTGGGTGGAATTTTCAGAAGACGATGAATAGGAGTATCTTGACCAAGCACAGGGGTGGGCATGCGGTTAATGAGATAACACGCAGTCAGAAAAGCTTCATCCCAAAAACGTAAATGGAGAGACGAGTGAGCCAACAAAGCAAGACCAGTTTCAACCAAGTGTCGGTGTTTTCGCTCGGCAATGCCGTTCTGCTGGGAGGTGTGAGGGCAAGAGACTCGGTGAGAGATGCCCGTACGAAGAAAATAACGGTGCAGCTTATGATATTCACCACCCCAATCAGATTGGACAACTTTAAGCTTAGCTTCCAAAAGGCGCTCAAGATGTGCTTGAAAAGCATAGAACACCTGTTCAACATCAGACTTATGTTTTAGTAGATAGATCCAGCAAAAACGGGAGTAGTCGTCAATAAAGCTCACATAATACTTGTACCCCCCAGAGGAGGCACGAGCAGGGCCGCAAACATCAGTATGAACTAATTCAAGAGGCATAGTGGACACACGAGCAGAAGCAGTATAAGATAGTTGACGACTTTTACCACATTGACAAGCATCACAAACTAAAGCAGAAGTATATGAGGATGAACACTCTAGATCATTATTCCTAAAAATGGAACTGACGACATTTTTGGACGGATGACCGAGACGCTGATGCCACTGAGATGATGAGACACGGACGCTGGATGACGCTTGACGCTCGGACTCATGCGAAGCTCGTCCGAGTGGAAGAGGGTAGAGCCCTCCTCTGCTTCTACCTCGAAGAAGAATTCTCCTGGTGGCTTTGTCCTTAACAAGGAAAAAATATTTATGAAATTCAATGAAGATACGATTATCTGACACAAGACGGTAGACTGATAGAAGATGTTGGCTAATATTAGGAACGTGTAAAATATTGTTCAGCCGAAGAGAAGAACCGGCTAAAGTGGAGTGCCCAATATGCGAAATAGAAAAACCTGAGCCGTTGGCCACCTGAACCTGATCATGACCACCGTAACGCTCGCGGAACTGAAGACGCTCCAGGTCACTAGTCAGGTGATCCGTGGTGCCGGAGTCCAGAACCCAGTGCGTGGAGTTGTTGGAGGAGGTCGAAGCATTATATGCCGAGCGGCCATTGCCGCCGCTGGAGTAGTCTGAATCAAAGCGCTTCTTGCAGGTATCGGCTTCGTGACCCCAATTTTTACAAATCTGGCACCGCAGGCGCCAGCGACGATTGTCGTTGCTGCCATTGCCGCCTCTTCCACCGCCGTTGTTACGACGGTTGTCTTGGCCGCCTTGCTGGTAGCCCTGCCCCTGTTGCTGCGGGTAGCCTCCGGTGGGGCGGGAGTCGGCTGCACGACCAGAGTCAAGCGCGCGAGGGCGGTTGGCGGGGGGAGGAGCGCCGGACCGAGCCACGGCATTGGCCGACGAGGTCCACTCCTCATCATCGGTCTGCTGCGAGAACTGCAGCGCTTCATAGTTGAGAACCATGGAGTAGAAGTCAGTTAGCGCGACCGGGGTGACCACAACGCTGAGCGACGCTGCGATCGGGTTGAAGGCCTTGCCCAAACCGGTGAGCATGTAGTCGATGATCTCGTCATCAGCGAGGGGAGATCCAGCAGTGGCCATGGCGTCGGCAAGAGCCTTCAGCTTGTGCATGTACTCGCTGGCAGTCATGTCGTTCTTCTTCAGCGACTGAATCTGTCGCCGGATGTGCCGAACTCCGGCACGATTCTGCGCGCTGAACATGGCGTGGATGAAGGTCCACGCGGCAGCAACGGACTTACAGCTAATCAGCTGAGACGCAATGTCCTCCGTCAGGGAGGAGAGGAGCATCCCGAGGACCTTCTGGTCCTGCGTCCACCATGTCGCGTACGCAGGGTTTGCCACCGTGGTGGCGGTATCGCCCGCCCCCTGGGTGATGGTTGTGGGCGGGGCAGCAACGGAACCGTCGAGGTAGCCATGGAGAGAGGCACCGGAGAGATGCGTCACGGTGAGGGTTCGCCATAGCGGGAAGTTGCCGCGATCCAATCTGACACCAAGGCAGGGCGCGATGGATGGGACCGACGCCGTCGCGGCCGGAGGCGTCACCACAGGGCCGATGATGGCCAGCTGCATCGCCGTGGAGGAGGAACTGGAAGCCATCGCGCGGAGGGGCGGTGGCGACGCGAGATCGAGGGAGCGATCCCTGTGGCGGCGCGATGTCGAGAGACGAGCGACGGCGCGAGAGAAAAAACTGGCTCTGTATACCAAGTTTAGTTTATGGTTGCGTGAGGCCTAGCCTCCGCATATCTCGTATATATATAAGACCAACAATATAGAGTTATGTTACAATACGCCACCATTTCCAACAGTCAGCGCCTCTAGCATCACCACCCCGAAGCTGTACACGTCATATGCCGGGCTCACGCGCCCCGTGTCGAGGTACTCTGGGTCGAGGTACCCAGGCGTGCCAATGACCTTCTCGACCACCTGGCCGCCCGCCACTGCCGGCGCTTGCAGGACCGCTGCCCCGAAGCCGGACAGGCGCGGCGTCTAGGTGGCATCGAGGAGGATGTTGGAGGAGCTGACGTCGAGGTGGATGATGCCGCTGCAGTGCAAGTGCTCGACGGCCCGGAACACACCCAGCAGCACCTCCACGCGGGTCCTCCAGCGCACCCTCGCCGGCGTTGAGCTAAAGCCGCCGCTCAGGCGCACGCGCATGCGCGCGTGCAGGCCCACGTGCACCAGGTGGTCTCTGAGCGTGCCATTGATCATATGCTCGTGCTCGTAGACGAACATGGGCTCCTTCTCCTCCGTATACCAGCCGACGAGCCGCACGATGTGGTCATGGAGGAGGGGGAAGAGGATCTCGAGCTCCGTCACGAACGCGTGTTCTACGTCTTGCCGCCCGTGCTTGTCCAGCACCTTCACCCTCCCCGAGCTGCAGCCTCCGCCGAGCTCGACGGCAAAGTTGTTGTTCGCCGCCGCAATTTCTGGCAACGTGAACATCCGGGGGCAATCGGGAACCACCACCATGTGAGTCTGCTGCAGGTAGCTAGAGCAGTACTCCGACGATGGCACCGTGGCCATCGTCGTTGTCTGCCGCCGGGCGATGATGTTGAGGAGGCAGAGATTGAGGACGCTGATGTCGGACATGATCCTGAGGTTGACTTGGGTGAAGCACTCGGCGTGGCGGCGGGACCTGAAGAACAGGTTGGCGGAGCTCCGATCCCGGCAGGCGATGACCATGTCGTGCGCCTCATGCAGCGTGCTATTGAGCTCCTTGAGCGGCGCCACCACGTCGGGTTCCTGCGGCAGGCTAGACAGCACCCCTTTGATGGTGGGCACGTGGCGCGCGATGAGGTCGCACTCCAGCTTGTTCTGGCGCGCCGTCTCCACCGCCCGCTTGATCTTGCAGATGAGACCGAATGCGTTGCCGACAAGCTGCGTCACCACCGCGGCATGCCCCACTGTTGGCAACAAGTCGTGGCGTGCCCGGGGCGCGGTGTGCGCGTGCGTGCGTGCAGTGGCCGCGTCGGGTTCGGCCCGCGGCAGGGCTCGGGTGCGTGTGTGTGCAACCGAGCGTAGGTGTGTGTGCGTGCGTGAGCTCACGTGTGCGTGCGCGGGGCCACGCAGTGTTGTTAGCGAGCAAAGGGGAGGTGTGGACCGCGTCGGGCGCGCGGGGTGGCCGTGGCGATCGCGTTCGGGCGCGATGCGCGGGCGCGGCCAGAGCGCGCGATACGTGGGGGAGTGGGTTAGCGAGTAGGTGCGAGGCGTGGTCTTGCAGGCCGGTGCTCGCGGGTATAAAGCCCTGGATCCTCCCTGTAACTGACTGACATTGTCGAGTTCGTGCTCGAGGTAAGGAAAAGGCGTACATGTGCCAGCAAAATCCTTGTGTTCACTGTCTCCTCCGATCGTCTTCCTCCTCCTGTTTCTGTCGTTCGTGCGCCGAGCGGGAGAGTGAGGCAGAGCTAGGGCTAGCTAGGGTTCGAGGAGAGGCTACGACACCAACAATTGGCATCAGAGCGACAGGTGAGGGAGCTCGCCGGCGGTGATGGCGCTGGTTCCACACGGCGGCGGCACGGGCGGTCGGTGTCCATGGGGATGCCGATGCTCTCGCCGGACAGCTACACTGTGTGGGCGATCAAGGCCCAGGCAATTCTTGATGCCCACGTGCTGTGGGAAGCGGTGGCGCCGGGCGACTCGCCGGTGAACAATAAGAAGTGCAAGACGGCACGGGAACTGATCTTCCAGGGGCTGCCGGAGGACGTGTTGCTCTCGGTGGCGACGAAACCCACTGCCAGTGAGGTATGGGACTCCCTGTCGGTGCGGTTCGTCTGCGCCGAGCGGGTGCGCGCAGCGAGGAGGGCGACGCTGCGCGGCGAGCTGGACCGGATGAAGATGGAGGAGGGCGAGCAGCTGGACGCGTACGCCGGAAGGCTTGCAGGCATGGCGGCGCGGTTCGCAGGGCTGGGGAAGACGCTGGGGGACACGGAGCTGGTGAAGAAGCTCCTGGACACTGTCCCGGACCGCCTCTTCCCCGTCGTCGCCGGCATCGAGCAATTCTGCGTGCTAGAGGAGCTCACCTACGACGAGGCGCTCGGGCGGCTGCGCGCATTTGACGAGCGCGTGCGGCGCCGCGGGCAAAGCTGTGACGAGCGCCAGGACGGCCAGCTCCTGTACACTGCGGTGCAGTGGCGGGCGCGGGAGCGGCGTCACGGCGGGGCTCGGGACGACGAGGATGACGCACGCAGTGTGGCGACGCGGGACGGCGGCAACAAGAAGGGCCGCTGCTACAAGTGTGGCGAGCGCGGCCACTTCAAGCTTGACTGCCTGGAGCTGCAGAGGGCGCCGGCGGCGGAGCAGGCGATGCTGGTGAACACCGATGTCGAGGACAACGGTCTCCTCTAGGCCACGGCTTAGGGGGAGTGTGTTGGCAATAAGCCGTGGCGTGCCCGGGGCGCGGTGTGCGCGTGCGTGCGTGCAGTGGCCGCGTCGGGTTCGGCCCGCGGCAGGGCTCGAGTGCGTGTGTGCGCGACCGAGCGTAGGTGTGTGTGCGTGCGTGAGCTCATGTGTGCGTGTGCGGGGCCACGCGGTGTTGTTAGCGAGCAAAGGGGAGGTGTGGACCGCGTCGGGCGCGCGGGGTGGCCGTGGCGATCGCGTTTGGGCGCGATGCGCGGGCGCGGCCAGAGCGCGCGGGACGTGGGGGAGTTGGTTAGCGAGTAGGTGCGAGGCCTGGTCTTGCAGGCCGGTGCTCGCGGGTATAAAGCCCTGGATCCTCCCTGTAACTGGCTGACATTGTCGAGTTCGTGCTCGAGGTAAGGAAAAGGCGTACGTGCGCCGGCAAAATCCTTGTGTCCACTATCTCCTCCGATCGTCTTCCTCCTCCCGTTTCTGCCGTTCGTGCGCCGAGCGGGAGAGTGAGGCAGAGCTAGGGCTAGCTAGGGTTCGAGGAGAGGCTACGGCACCAACACCCACAACCGCAAGCGTCGCCATGATGGTGGCTCAATGACAGTGTACAGTGTACTGGTCTACGAACACTAAGTACGTGTGGTGTTCCCCTATTAATACTAGCTAATAATCAGAAGCCAGAAGAAGTAGTCGTAGACTCGTACTACAAGTGGAGCTAGTTGCTAGGTTTTCTATGGGGAATCTTAATTTTATTATATGCAGCTACTCGCTTCAGAGACTAAGTCTATCCCAACTTCGAACTTACACTTGAATAATAGTGCAAATTATTGAACCTATGGCACTATAGAATGCAAGCAGACAGTGGAATAATTAATGCAAACTATATTGAACCTATGGGACTAGAATCCGAACTTGCACTGGAATGCAAATTATTGAGCTTATACTAGAAACAAAACTTATGTTTTAGTGTTCCACATTTGGACCAAGTCCCTCATCTTTTGGGCAGGGCTCATCTAAGCTGACAAAGATGGCACACGTCGTCCCCTGGCCTAGGTTACGCACACACGCTCTGCCTAAACCACGACCGTGTGACCGTGTTGAGTACTCCGTTCGATTGTGCAATAAACTAGCACATGCATGTGCTCATGAATAATAACGGTGCTAGCAGTGTTCAGCATTGCCATATTGTGTGTAAGGCTCATGAGTCGGCTCGTGGGTGTAACCAGCATGGTAGCCGATGATCATGCCCAATTGTTATTGGCATGGATGGTGTTCAAGATTAAAAATTGATTTATTCTAGCTTGTAAAAAATAGATAAATACGGAATATATGTTTCTATCACTGAACTTGCCAATGTCAGTCAGTCCCTCAGGCCGTTTGAGGTGGTTTACAAGAAAAATTGGACCAAACCTGCATAAGGTGCGGATAATTTAGAACAACAAATAACTAGGTCTAGGGCATCATAAGGCGGCACAAGCACAACAACCAAAAGAATTGTAAATGTGCACTACTATTGAACACCAATCACTAACATACCACCAAAGCCCTACACAATGGTAATGGTATGATGCCCGTCAATCATAGAACATGTCGGGATTGAAGGGTCAAAACCCCTCACTGTCGGCAAGGTCAGCGACCTACCGCAAAGTTTCCATTAGTGGTGTGTCACCATGGCAAGTCGCACGCCCATCAATAGTGAGGGCTCATCACTATGTAGCACCACTTAGTATCGAGGATGGTTGACCTGTGAGAACTGAGAAGAGTGACCTAGGAACATAGTTCAATACTAATGGGTTGGGTGATTGGGCAAGTCAAAGTGAGTCCACCATTACTAAGGGGCCTTCCTAATCGACCCATTAGTGGTGGCTTCTGTCATGTTTTGGTAGTTTGAGTTGCAGCTACTAGTTGTGCCTGCAAAACACACACTACTAGCAGTACAAACATAAAATCGCTGCCTCTCAATAGCCCTAATTGTTGAGTAAGCACATCACATAGCCGATCATATACATTTCATACACATTTCCGACACAAACGTTTCAAATGCATCACACAGTTTTATACACATTTCAAATTCAGTGCACAATTTCATACACAAAGAATATGGACATAGCATGTACACACATTTCATACATCAATGTTATGGCTCGTATATTGCACATAATCAAATTGGCAACATTCATAATGTCCACCACCCTTGATCTTGTTAGCTCTGTCTTCATTTCCAGGATCATGCAAACATCTCCTTGACCTTTCATCTTCTTTCGTCTTCTTTTTTCAGGAAGGAAGGTTTGTTAGCTCCATCATCAACCCTTGAACATCTAACATATGAGGTCCTTGTAAGTTGTAACCTCCATCTTCAGGATTGTCTAGATCATATTCAAGGTGATGTGTTCCCTGACGGAAGTTGTTTGTACTGATTCATCAGTTGAACTTTGCGTTCATGGATTGGTGGAAGTCAATGGTGACCGTATACCATACACAATGATAAGTGTAGTACACCATGCACTCACAAAATTAAGTTCAGTGTACTACTACGGTTGAAAAAAGTTTGGTGAGTGGTCAGTGGTCACCCTCGCTCGAGTGATATAATAAGGGCTGATAGTTACATGTTCCTATTTTATCCCCACAGAACAGTCCATTTTCCCCCACAACACGAAACTCGCTCGAGCTCCAGCAGTCTCGGCCTTGGAGCTCAGCCCTGCCTCTGTTTCTTTCTTCTCATAGGAAACTGAGAGGATGGCTTGTGATTGGTGGACGGCTGACCTTTCTTGCCAATCTCATGAAAAGTTGACAAATTTTGGCAATTTCTGTTTTGCCAAATGGTTTATTTTTGCGAGAGATTTTGCCAAATGTTGATTCGTCAAATAGGCAAATGTTAGCATCAGAGCAGTTAGGCTCCGACTTACTCCGACCTAATCACTTATAATTTCTTAGGTTCTGCTCCTCAATCTTCATCATGTCTATTACAATTAGGAACTACGATTCTCATGCTGAAAAGCTTAGGAAGAAACAAAGACTAGAAAAAGTAGTTCAATCTCAAAACGGTGCTCTCAATGGATTTGTTGTTTGAAACAAGAGGGTGGTTTATTGTTTCACTACCCCTTTACAGATTTTAGCATTAGTATTTTATACATGTCCAAATATAATACAGAATAAGACAGATTTGAAGCTATATAATGAAGTGAGAGTATGCTTTTTGCTATATTATTTCTCCTGCTATATGAAAGACCTATTATAATTTTCGCTCCGGGGCCCAAATTTCTTGAGATCGCCCTGCGTTAGGCTCCGGATTACTCCGACTTAATATTTATGATCACGAGCGCCCTGGCGAGACTGGCCACAACCTTCGACATGGCCGGCCGGTCCTTCCCATGCGGGCACAGGCAGCACTCCGCCGTGCGTGCCACGAGCTCTAGCGCTTCCAGCTTCGCCGGCGCCGCCGGGCGCCGGTCCAGCATATCCCGCAGCTTGCTGTTCCGTATGGCCAGGAGCGCCGATTCCACCTGCAGAGTGGCGGGATCCTCCCCCGTCAGCGCCTCTAGCATCACCATCCCGAAGCTGTACACATCGCTGGCCGGGCTCACATGCCCCGTGCGGCGGTACTCCGGGTCGAGATAACCGGGCGTGCCGACGACCTCGGCGACAAGCTGGTCGCCGGTCGCCTCCTGCAAGATCGCTTCGCCGAAGCCGGACAGGCGCGGTGACCAGCTTCCGTCAAGGAGGATGTTGAACGAGCTGACGTTGCGATGGATTACCGCGCGGCCGTGCAAGTGCTCGATGGCCTGCGACGCACCCACCAGCACCTCGACGCGCGCCTTCCAGGTCGCCCTCACCGGCGACGAGCTAGAGGAGCCGCCCTGCAGGCGCGCTCGAACGCGCGCGCGCCGGTGCAGGCGCATCAGGTGGTCTCTGAGCGTGCCGTTGCTCATTTGCTCGTGCTCGTAGACGCACATGCGGTCCTCCTCCTCGGAGCACCAGGCGACGAGTCGCACGATGTGTTGATGGCGGATGGGGAAGAGGATCTCGACCTCCGCCACGAGCGCGCCGTCCACGTCCCGCCGCCCGTTCTTGTTCAGCACCTTCACGGCCACCTCCGGGCCGTCACGGAAACGGCCCTTGTACAACGCCTCTGAGTCCGAGCTGCCTCGGCCGAGTTCGACGTCGAAGTAATTGGTCGCCGCTGCAATATCCGCCCACGTGAGCCTCACGGGGCCGGCTGCACAAGAGGAACTGCCCGGCGACGGCGCCGTCGTCGTGTGGTGGCGAGGGGAGCGGCCGGCGGTGGTATTGAAGACCAAGGTCAAGAGGTTGATGTAGGAGTCGATCCTCGTACTGACCTCCTTCAAGCTGTCGGCATGGCGGCGGGCGCCAATGAGCTGCCTGGCTGTGCTCCAATTCTGGCAGGCGAGGACCAGCTCGTGCGCTTCGCCCAGCGTCTTGCCCAGCTCTCTGAGCGGCCGATCCACGTCCGCGTCCTGCGGCAGGCGAGGCAGCACGTCGCCGATGATGGACAGGCGGACCGCGAGGTACTCGCACTCCCGCTTGTTCTGGCGTGCCGTCCTCGCAGCATCAATGATCTTGGAGATGAGCCTGCCCACGGTCCCGACGAGCTGCGCCACCGAGGCGGTATGCCCTAGCCCGTCCATGACTCACTGTATACTGGTACCAAGCAGGAGGGAGGAGGGGGGGAGGAGGAGGAGGAGGTACTACTAGCTAGAACTAGACGAGGACTATATGTCTTCTGTAGGTACACAGGGCCTGGATATATTTGCCGCGTGACGTACGTATTTTTTTTTTTTGAGAACTGACGTACGTATAGTTGGTGGGTTGGCACGGTGTGAGGTGAGAAATGCAATGTCCAGAGAAGAACATTTCGGATCCTTTCGCTCTCACCATTTAATTTTGATTGTGATATACAGAAATTGAAAGCTACCTAGGCGATAGAGGTGTGTTCGAGGAAATTCCGCCCGCGCGAGGTGATGGACGGGCCATGCATGCATGTCTTTCATACTGCCGTCAAACACGCGGTTTCCACGGGCCTCCCCCGCGGTTGAAATTTTCTCTTGACCGAGACAGTGTTGATGTTGGCTAAATTAGCAGTTTTTTTTTATCAACATAATCTATACAAGAATCATGTCGACTGTGTCAATAATATAAATTTCACATTTTTCTTTTGCGAGTGAATATAAATTTCATATTGCATAAGCTAATCATACCAGTATGTACTAGGTATAGAATATGCATATTTATGAACATACTAAATACTAGTGCAAACACATAAACCAATAGACACAGGATGAACACATCATACCTCGACTCGGGAAGGTCGAAGCGGCGGCTACCACATTCTTCCTGGCATCAGATACCTCAAAAATAGCAACGTCGGGGAAGTCGAGAAAGTGTTTGAAGTCGCCATTCTCTCGATGCAGGATAAAGATGGATATGGTTCAATGTGGTGGTGCATGATTTAGCTAAGTTTAGTTTTCATAACCAGTACGGTGGAACTCTTATAAGTTTGTAATATTATATGGGTGGTGTTTTAAAAAAAAGGATGGGGTTCACGAGGACTGATCTTTCGTACACTGTGCAAGCAGTGGAGGTGGTGGAGTAGCAGGAAGCGGCAGAAGCGAGAGGAACTATGGTGTTGGTTCGTGCCCGAGAAGGTAGAGCATATGAGAACTAGGGTTGCCAACGTATGTAATGCGTTCGTTAATAACTCGTGATTAATTATTCATTTTCCACCGGCAAAATTAAACAACACATCTGACATATATATATGAGCTGAACTCTAGTTCGTGAAACACAATGCGCAAACGGTGGAGAAGGAGCATGCGTAAACCACTCCTCTCACATGATCCAATCAGATATGAAAGCCAATCCCTTATAAGTCTGTCCCAACTCTTCTGCATTCAGTGGATGAGACTAAACTTCCTACCATATTATGAAGTCACACACGGGCCTCTAAGATTTATCTAGGAATTATTTAATTATTCGGTCTAAAGCCCTTCGAAAATTCAACAGATGTTGAAGTGTGTGATCTTGGGTGCCATGGTATTTTGGACAGGTTGGGTAAGGTGGCAACATTGACGCAACTGGCCAGGCAGTGTAGGTGTCAGTTGGCTCATCTCCTTGATCATGTTGGTGGATCTGTGACCCCACGGCTCTGCTCCTTAGATGTATCTCTCAAAAGTCAAAACTCATCTAGAGCTATCACAAATGCATGGTTTATCCTCCGTTGGTGTTTTCCACTCAATCTCACACACAATCTTTCGGTGCACGTGAGGTAGAAACTGATAATTCAATTATTAGGTATTAATTTCAGTCAGTGAAAAGAGGAAACTAAATTGGCCTTCAAGATCTACAACCCTACAAATCGACATCCAAGGGTTCTTATGTGATTTTCGGTAAACCGAATTTCACAAGGTCAAGCAAAATCAATGCTAAACCTCGACCTACCAAGTTTGCAACATTTTTTTTCTTGCAGAAATCCGTGCATTGGAGAAGGAAGTTACCACTATTTGTTGAACTACCGGAAGCTTGGGTGATTGTCTATTGGCTTCATCCTGAATTATGTGCTTGGAAATCTTTCGATCTAGATGTTTTTAAGTGCATTATTATGAAACTGTTGCAATATATTTCAATAAAATTTCATTGTATGGATCATGAATAACTAAAACATCAAAATTGAATCTAAAAATACATTTGATTTATTTTAGAACAAGTGGAGGCAGCTTGCCGCGTAGTTGCTAAGTTTTTTGGGGGAATTTCATTCATTATAAGGAGCTAGTCGCTTTGGGGACATTATTGTATCTATCAGCGAAGTCGCTTTAGAGACTCGGTCTATCCCACAGTGGAATAATGCAAATTGTTGAACCTATGGCACTAGAATCTAAACTTACATTGCAATGCAAATTATTGGAGAGCGACAATTCGGCACCTAGGCATGAACAGTGAATTCGAATAAAATAATAAATTCAGAAGAATCTGAATTTTTTAGGCATCCAAGATGTTCGTGTGCGCAAGGTGCTTGCAAATTGTCGTGATGTTTGGACATCTGAGGAGCTCGTGCGAAAAGAAACAAAATTCGGGTGTCTGAGAAACCTTGAAACAGAATACAGTTCAAAGCCAAAAAATAATAATGTTTACGAGCTCCTCATGTGTCCAAATACCATGAAATGTTGCTCCTAGCCCACATGAGCATCTTGGATGCCTGAAAATTTCATATTTTTCAAAAAAATTAATATATTGTTTCATTTACTGTTCACTGAGCGGGCAACGTTTTGAATTATCAAAATCATTGAGCGTAGAAACTAAACTTACACTGTAGTACTATTTTGAGCGTCGCCTTCCGGGGCTATCGTCAGCCTATAGTGACAACCGTTCTCCGTAAATCACAACCCTGTGACCATATGTTGAGTACTCATTTGACCTGTCGATTGTGCAATAAACAAGCGCATGTATGTCCTTGTGAATATGTTTATCGAAACTACTGTGCGTACGAACTTAGAATGCAGCATAATTGCACGATGATCAACCGACTGGTGTGTTGTAGTTTGGTCATTGCAACGGAGTGCAGCGTGAATTATGATTTATGAATGAACTTGTAGACCAGCATGTACGTGGAGAGAAGATATGTTCGGATCCTTCTCCCTCTTCCTCCTCCCTACAAGAACCATAAAAGGCCCCCAAATCCCACCACGTAGAAACCCCATACCAGCTCTCTTCTCCCCTTGCTCTCCAACGCCAGCCAACCATGGATCGTGGTCGTAGAGCCACCATCACGGATCGCCTCCAGCGTGCCACGGCCGCAAGGCATAGTTGCACCGTGCACATGGGCGAGGACAAGCTGAGCGCGGTCGTCACCGCCAGCGGAGTGACGCCCGGCGGTGGATCCGTAGGACCAAGCTCCTCAACGACCAGGCGGTCCAACCTGGCCGGCTCGTGGTCGGCCTCACCCTCAACAGGCCCCCGCGCGGCCACGGGGACGTGTGACGTCACCTCCCGCCGGCCACCATCCAGCTGTGCGCCGACCATCGCTGCCTCGTGTTCGTGGTCGCCAAGGCCGGTCTCCTCCCGAACAGCCTCCGACGCTTCATGGTTCATCCCGCCATCACTTTGTCGGTAATCACGTGGTGTCCGACCAGTGCCTCCTTCACGAGACCTGCCGCCTTCGTGTCGCGCGCGCCTTTGACATCAAGGAGGCGACGGGCTTGCGCAAGGCATCCATCGAGAGGACCGACGAGGCTGTGCTGGGCTATGGCGCCATCCCCAGGCAGAGGTACTCAGAGGAGGCGTGGATGCAGCAGCGGTTCCCACGGGAGTAGGTCAAGTCAGCGGCGCTCCAAGCATACCTGGCCTCCCGCGTCGGCATCCACCTCCTCGACATCGAGGACGTCGAGCGTGAGGGCGGCCCTTCATCTGCCCCGCCTCTCCGCGTTGCGCCTCGTCATGGGCGGGCTGTCCAGCGCCCTCCTCTTACTCCTGCAGAAATCCAAGGTAGTAATAAATAGGAGTTCAAATATAGGAGCACGGAAAGGGTAACTCCAGTAAAACAGTGGAAAAATCAAGTCAGTTTTAGCTTTGTACTCCTATTTGTTACAGCAGAGCTCTTGTTTTCCTTGTTTCGTCGGTCTGTCCGCTGTATATTAGACGACACCAGTAGGAGAAGTGTGAGACGTGAGAGATATTCCCTCGTTTATTTGAGTGATTTGATAACTAAGGAAAATGGCAGATTTGAAAATATTGTAGCGAAGTGTTCAAATCCTTGGTCAAATCAAGGGGTAGCACTGCCAGGCTATGTAGGTCTGGCTTGTACCTGTCCACAGTAAAGAGAGTTTTACTTTATTTTGAAATGGTGGGCGGTAGAGTTTTGGGATGGTCAAAAGGAAACCGAAAGGAAGTGTGTGGGCTTTGGGTGTGTACTTTTGGATGGAGGATCGCTGTGCATGTGACCGGCTAGAGGGAGGGATATCCTCGGGAGGGGGGGAGGCATGCAAAAGCATTTCCTTCCGGTACCAAACCCAAACCCAATCCGCAGGAACCCCAGACCCACTCTCTTCTCCCCTTCCTCTCCAACGCCAGCCAACCATGGATCGTGGTCGTAGCGCCGCCATCACGGCTCGCCTCCGTCGTGCCACGACCGCAAGGCAGAGCTACGCCGTGCGCGTGGGCGAGGACAAGCTGAGCGCGGTCGTCACCGCTAGCGGGAGTGACGCCCGGCGGTGGCTCCGGAGGACCAAGCTCCACAATGACCAGGAGGTCCGGTCTGGCCACCTCGTGGTCGGCCTCGCCCTCAACAGGCCTCCGCGCGACCACAGGGACGGGGGACGTCACCTCCCGCCGGCCACCATCTAACTGTGCACTAGCCGTCGCTGCCTCGTGTCCGTGGTCAACAAGGCCGGTCTCCTCCCGAATAGCCTCCGGTGCTTCATGGCTCATCCCGCCGTCACCTTCGCCGGAAATCACATGGTGTCCGATCGGCGACTCCTTTACGAAACCTGCCGCCTCCATGTCGCGCGCGCCTTCGACATCAAGGCGGCGATGGTCCTGCGCAAGGCATCCATCGAGAGGACCGCCGAGGATGTGTCGGGCTATGGCGCCATCCCCAGGCAGAGGTACTCAGAGGAGGCGTGGATACAACAGTGGTTCCCGCGGGAGCAGGTCAAGTCTGAGGCGCTCCAGGCATGCGTGGCCTCCCGCGTCGGCGTCCACCTCCTCGACATCGAGGATGTCGAGCGTGAGGGCGGCCCTTCATCTGCCCCACCTCTCCGCGTCGCGCCTCATCATGGGCGGGTTGTCCAGCGCCCTCCTCTTACTCCGGCGGCGATCCAAGGTAGTAATAAATAGGAGTTCAAATATAGGAGCACGTAAAGGGCAACTCTAGTAAAACAGTGGAAAAAGCAAGTCAGATTTAGCTTTGTACTACTATTTATTACTGCAGAGCTCCTACTTTCCTTGTTTCGTTGCTCTGTCCGTTGTACATTAGACGACACCAGCAGGAGAAGCGTGAGACGTGAGAGATATTCCCCCGTTTTATTTGAGTGATTTGATAACTAAGGAAAATGGTGGATATGAAAATATTGTAGCAAAGTGTTCAAATCGAGGTCGGTCAAATCAAGGGGTAGCTCTGCCAGGCTATGTAGGTCTGGCTTCTACCTGTCCATAGTAAAGAGAGGTTTACTTTATTTTGAAATGGTGGGCGGTAGAGTTTTGGGACGGTCAAAAGATAACCGGAAGAAAGTGTGTGGGTTTTGGGTGTGTACTTTTGGACGGAGGATCGCCGTGCACGAGACCGGCTGGAGGGAGGGATATCCTTAGGGGGGAAGGCGTGCAAAAGTATTTCCTTCCCGTAGCCCAAAACCAGACCCACCCCTCCTCCCTCTTCCTCCTCCCTACAAAAACCATAAAAGGCCCCCAAATCCCACCCCGTAGAAACCCCAGACCTGCTCTCTTCTCCCCTTCCTATCCGACGACAACCAACCATGGATCGTGGTCATAGCTCCACCATCACGGCTCGCCTCCGGCGTGCCATGGCCGCAAGGCAAAGCTACACCGGGCACGTGGGCGAGGACAAGCTGAGCGCATTCGTCACCGCCGGCGGCAGTGAGCCCGGCGGTGGATCCGGAGGACCAAGCTCCTCAACGACCACGCGGTGCGATCTGGCCGCCTCGTGATCGGCCTCGCCCTCAACAGGCCCCCGCGCGGCCACGTGACGTCACCTCCCGCCAGCCACCATCCAGCTGTGCACTGGCCATCGTTGCCTCATGTGTTGGTCAGTCAAATCAAACGAAAATAGCATCAAGTTTCCCCGACAGGGCCGAGGTCTCCCCGGATATCCACCCATGAATGTGACGCGAATGTGTACTAGGTATATTTTAATTTAAGTTTGTTATTTTATGTAGTTGAAGTTAGTTTTGAAACTGGTTATTTTGAAACAATTATACTAATTTTTTATACTTTTGGATAACTTAGTTTTATCATGCGAAAATATTGATCGCTATAGTTCATTATTTTCATATTTAATGATGCAAACTTATTCCTTAATATTAGTTATTCCTATTTTTATGCAATTTTTTTTTGCATGGATTTTGTGTGTATCATTAAACACACTTGCATTATGACAACTTTAAACTGTATTTTGTAACAGAGAATCGTCTTTGAGATATTTTTTAAAAAGTTGCTAAACTATATGGAGAAATTTTTGTTGTTTGCGCGTGTGTTCGTCTATTCTTTATCATGGTTGAGATATCTAAAGCGTATGATCGAATAAATACTTTAATGGTAGTTTCTAGTATATGATTAGGTAAGCATATTTATATAAACTTCTAAAGAATTAGTTATAGCCGGTTCAGTAACAAGTGGACAACATGTGGGGATACTATGTATTTCATATTAAACTAATAGTAACATTTATAGTAAACACCAAAGGACTTAAAACTGGCGTGAACTATATTATTTCCATATACATGCTCACTAGTAATGTTTTGTGTAGCATATGTGGTATAAGTGCTCTAACACTTTTTTGGAATAGAAAGTTATGCACAAAATGAAAATGTCCCGCTAAAATTTCCCACTGATATGTCCCGAAGCGTCCCGCCAAAATACTATGTCAGTGTCTTTCATATTATTTTGTGTTCCTGGAGAATTTCGCTTCGATATCTCCTGAAATTCCGAGCCCCGCAGAATAGACAACCATCTCCTTTTATTGTTTGGGTTGACTATTGGCAATTAACATTTTTTGTCAAAAGAACGACGAAAATCACTAGCATAGAACCAGATAAACAGGCTCACTGGTGACACGAGATGGTCTGCTTGTAGCTTGTCACATTCACAAATCCATGAGACAAAAATAAAACGTATGCTTTAACTTGATAATAAACTCCCAGGGCGGCGTGGATAATAAACTCCCAGATTGGTGTTCGGCTCCATCGCCGTGGATGTTGAAGCCCCCAGGGCGGCGTCTATCCACCGGCCCTCGATCTGGGCGATCGGCTCCGGGCTAATGGCCAGGCGGATCCGTGTGCTGCCACCAAGGCACTGTTCGGTGGCAGAGCTAGATCATGCCCGTCGTCGCAGTGCGGCGCGCTTGGCTGTGGCTCGAGTCCGTCGAAGATCAAGTCTCCGCGGACATCGGCCGTGAAGTTTAAGCTTCCAAATCTGACCTGACGGCCAGGGGCGTAGCTTTCGATCTGCTCCAGATGGCCAAGAGAATTGGCCCGCAGGGCGAAGCCGCCGAACACGAAGATCTGTCCGGGGAGAAAAGTCTCACTCTGGACAGCGTCGTTGGTTGAAGATGCCATCAAGCCTATCGGTGACGACACAGAGGAACTCTCAATGAAAGCACCAATGTCGGTGTCAAAACCGGCGGATCTCGGGTAGGGGGTCCCGAACTGTGCGTCTGGGCGGATGGTAACAAGAGACGAGGGACACGATGTTTTTACCCAGGTTCGGGCCCTCTCGATGGAGGTAAAACCCTACGTCATGCTTGATTAATATTGATGATATGGGTAGTACAAGAGTGGATCTACCACGAGGTCAAGGAGGCTAAACCCTAGAAGCTAGCCTATGGTATGATTGTTGTAATGTATGTTGTCCTACGGACTAAAGCCCTCCGGTTTATATAGACACCGGAGGAGGCTAGGGTTACACAGAGTCGGTTACAATGGTAGGAGATCTACATATCTGTATTGCCAAGCTTGCCTTCCACGCCAAGGAAAGTCCCATCCGGACACGGGACGGAGTCTTCAATCTTGTATCTTCGTAGTCTTGGAGTCCGGCGGATAATGATAGTCCGGCTGTCCGGACACCCCCTAGTCCAGGACTCCCTCAATGGTTATCACCTTTCATATTCGTCTGGAAGAAGAATTGAAGGTAATATCGACATCTGGGTCGATGTGTAGACGCCTCCGGTTTTACCATTATGTGAGTTTCTCAACCATATTTATTAAGTAATTTATATTGTTTATTTAAAAATAGTTAACAATTAATTTTTATTGCCAGCTTATTTCCATTCAAGCAAACATGTCCAGGGCTTGGTAGACAGGACCTACTACCACTAGTGCAGAACCGAGCTATAGCACCGGTTCGTAAGGTCCTATAGTCTCGATTCTGTAACCGGCACTAAAGGGTGGGGACTAAAGGTCCCCCCCTTTAGTACCGGTTCTGCACGAACCGTGGCTAAAGGCCACCACGTGGCACGAGCCTGCGCGGTGGTCTGGTGGACCTTTAGTACCGGTTGGTAACATCAACCGGTACTAAAGGATAATTTTTTTTGAATTTTTTTTTATTTTCAAATTTCTGAATTATTTGATGATTTTGTCTCTAATCATCGCTCATCATTCCAAATCATTTAACTTCCCGGTCGGTCACCCATCCTCTCACTACTCCAGCCTGAGCACGCTTAACTTCCAAGTTCTATACCCCCTAGTTTTCAAGTCTGCACGTGTTGTTTACCTGACAATAGTAAGCCGTCAACCCTGTTAACCCTCACGAATTTAGCTTGAGCATGAAGTCACATGTTTCACCGTTTTAGTTTGAAACTATTATTCTAAAAAATAATTATTATTTAGTAACCGAAATATTTCTTGAATAAGTAGTTTGACCATAGTTTGACCACAGTTTGACCAGGTTTGACCATAGTTTGACCAAAAGTCAAAAAACTAAAATAATTATTTATTAACACTAATATTTCTTGAATAATTAGTTTGACCATAGTTTGACCACAATTTGACCAGATTTAAAAAAAACTGAAATTTGAGCATATCTTTTATTCCTTTTAGAATTTGAGGATTCCAAAAAATTGCAAACAGGCCTACGGCAGTCAAAATTGGATGCGGATTTTCATGCTGAATTTTTTGACATCGTATGCAAAAGATATGGTCGTTTTACATTTTCGTAACACTTTTTTGCAAAACATGTGCAAATTTAAGTTTTTTAATTTTCCTAACTAGTAGATGTAGTAACATAACTACATCTCGAAGAATTTTAATTTTTGAAGTTTTTATCATTTTCTTTTGCATTTTATAAAACTGAAAAGGTGATCCACAGGGGGGGTTGAGTTTGAAAATGGGCCCTTTAATCCCGGTTTGTGTCTCCAACCGGGACTATAGGTCAGACCCCTTTAGTCCCGGTCCGTGGCACAAACCGATACTAAAGGTTAGCCCTGTAGTACCGGTTTTTGCCACGAACCGGGACTAAAGGGGCTCGTGGGGCCCCGGCCTGACGCCAGCCTTCCACCACCCCTTTAGTACTGGTTCGTGGCACGAACCGGAACTAAAGGTTCAACACGAACCGACATTAATGCATAGCCGTACGAACCGGGACTAATGGTACCATTAGTACCGGGCCAAAATTGAACCGAGACTAATGTGTCTCACATTAGGTCCTTTTTCTACTAGTGTACTGTCCCAGGGCTAAACTAAACTGCGAGGAGATAGGTCATTATGTTTCATGGCTTGAGGATCTTGATACTGTCAAGATAGGTTATTTTCCTGGACTTCGAGATATTAGTACTCAAAACGTGCGACCACTAGTGTGCGTATTGAAATACGGTCACATCTATTTAGAAAGATGGTAAGATTTTTACTATTTGTCCTCATCAGTGCATCTTTTGCATACATTATTTTTAACTAAACTTCATTGCTAAGTATGTTACTATGATGTTCTTCAACAGAGATCCTGATGAGTGTTGTGCCTCGTTGGATCGAGCCTAATGGTCGCATGACAATGGTTGGCTTACGGCCAAGACATCCTACATTGCACATGAGTGCATTCAAGATTTCTCGAAGCGAGCAAGTCTTAATAGTCAAAGACTGGAGCAAAATTGTGAAGGGTCGAAACAAAGAAGTACTAGGGGGCAGCAATCAGAAGTGCGGCCCACAATTAGGAGACAGGTTCATCTGCATTCTCCAATATGATGAACAGGAGTGCTATACATGTTCTATGCTATCTTACCCGAGAGAGAGCACCATGAGTGATTAGCTAGCTAGAATGAGTTTGAAGATGATGATGTGTTGCACTATGACTATGATGATTCACTACCTAGTGTTGGTGGTAATGACTATGATTGTTATTATTAGCTAGTGTTGGTGGTGATTAGATAGCTACACCATGACTATGATGATTAAATAGTGTTGGTGGTAATGACTATAATGATTATTAACTAGTGTTGTTGGTGATGATATGATGCAAGAGTTTTTATATTAATATGATGATGATGTTGATCATGATTTTCATGATGATTTGTTATTATGATCATGATTAGTTATTATATCATAGGTGAAAGGAACGCGGATTAGATTCATGTGGATGGATCAAAAGTGACCAAAAGTTGAATTAGTAGGATCGTCGTCCTAATTCAACTTTTGATTCATCCAAATGAATCTAATCCATTTTTCTTCCTCACAATGATATATTAATTCATCACAGACATAATGATATAACAACCTCTTAATTGGTACTCTATAAAAATTTGTATAACGGCGTACAAACGGTAGTGCGGCGTAAAAAAATGTAAAACAGAATAGTTGTAGTGGGGGGCTCGAAAAATGGTACTACTAGTTAGATTAGCAGTAGCGCTTGTATGGAAAGCGGTACTGCTAAGTAGCTATAACAGTAGCGCTGGCAGTAACGAGCTACTGCTAAGTATTGGCTGTAGCGCCTTATCAGTAGCGCGCTGCCCCGCGCTACTAATAGCCCTAAAACCCCACGCTGCTGCTAGGCTTTTCCCTAGTAGTGCCCCCTTGAAATTGTAACATTGGCTGCCCGAGCATCAGCACACGCCGCCAGCTGCCCTGCATGCATGTCATTGTTCTAGTTGTCATGACTTGTAAAGTCACATTATATAGGACGGTGAGGATATAATATGTCTGATTCTAACACTAATCCTATCTTATCCCAGAAAAAAGTCCAAAATAAACATTGAACTTGTAGACGAAACCTAAATTGAATCCTCAACATGTAATTTCGGAAAATCAGCTCACCAAACTTTCTGAACCCAGCCTATTTTGAACCTTGAGAGCGTTTAGTTGGTATTCACTGATGTGGCAAATCAAATCCTTGGATCGTTGACTGGCTGGCTGGGCATTAGCACAAAGCTGGCTGGCCTATTAGCGCAGTCGCTCAAGCTGCTCGGATTTTTATTTTTTTCTTTTCTTTTTCTGTTTCTTGGTTTTTCATTTTTGTAATGATAATATTTTTTCTTCATATTTTCGTAATGACAACAACATTTATTTAAACTACACAAAGCCACTTGTGTTCTATGAGTGAAAGAAAATTACTGTGCGACAGAAAATACAACCAAAGTACTTGACAGGACTTGAACTCGGAATCTCGCATTGAGAGTGCCCACAGCTAGTAACTCACCTTGCAGGCTGCTCATGACTATAGATAGTGCGACCTCAATAGGTTCATATATTTAAACATTTTAAAAAATTGAAACATTTCTTCAAAAAAAAATATGAACAATTTGGAAATGCCGAATACTTCCTTCAACGCAAATAGTGTACGAAATTCCACAAATATGTTTTGGTAAGTGTGACACAATTTTTTAAAATCCAAACATTTTTTGAAACATGTGAACAACGTTTGGGATTCCAAACATCTTTTGACAAATGTGAACAATTTACGTTCTGAAAACCGTCTCGGATTAACCATGTTTGTGCTTCTAATTACATCACTAACAGCCATCTACTCTGGTGGCTAGCAATATGGAGATCGTCAGCGCCAAGTCGCAGGTTTGATTCCCCATAGTGTCTGTTTTTTTGGTATTTTACATCACGCCTTACGGAAAAGTAAGAAAAAAACCCGCTTCACGCATAGCCTTACCGGAAAGTAAAAAGAGAACTCACTTCACCCCTGATGGGCCGCCCAATCGCTTCCGCAGCCAACAATCCCGGGGATTCAATCTGCCATGTCTACAATCCCTGGTTGTGAACGCCCTTAAGGTTCAAAATATATCGGGATCAGAGAGTTCTTTGTGTTGGTCTCCAAATTCAAGGTTCGATTTAGTTTTTGTCTACAAGTTCAAGGATTGTTTGGATTTTTTCTTGGAAAACACTCAGCGTCAACTGATGGATTTTTCTCTCGCTCGTCCGCCATCTCGCACGGGCGACGCGTGTCCTATTGGGCCCGCACAGCTTCACATGCTTTCTTATCTTCTCGTCCGATTGCTCCCGTCCACATCTTCTTTTTAGTAATGCCTTCTTCCTTCTTTCCCCAACCACTCCCCTCCTCCATCATACACACAATCAGGGGCATGCTCGGAGATGTTAGCTGCCATGGAGATACCCACGAACAGCCCGTGCCCACCGGCCACAGCCGCGGAGGTAGCATGCGAGCTTACATGGCCACGCAAGCCTCGCTGGACATCACAACCCGGCTCTGGGCGGCCATGGAGATAGTATGCAAGTAGTAAGCAGTGGCTACAACAACAAGCGCCATGGAGGTAGCATGCGAGCTCGTCGGTCGGCGCGACCGGCGACGAGCATTGGCGGCACTCGAGCCGGGAGCTTGGAGGTGGATGGCCTTGTGGTTGGTAGCGACAATGCAATTGATGGCGGTGCTGTCGGCAATGACGTCAACGTTTTTGTAACTTCATTTTCATTGAATTTTTTCTGCAACATCATCTATGTTGCAAAAGTTTCTTCCGCAACAATACCCATGGTGCAAAAAATTAAGACAAACAAAAATCTGCAACATCATCTATGTTGCAAAAGTTTCTTCCGCAACAACACCTATGCTGCAGAAAAGTGGAGACAATAAAAAAATGCAACAACACCTATGTTGCAGAAGGGTTAGTGCAACATGTGCTTTATTGCAATGATGAGCACGGGTTGACCGTTGAATGGTGTCAGATTTAACGGTTGCTGTGGCAATGGATCTTTTTAGATTATCCGCCGGCGGACACGTAACGCTGTCTGGACAATAATACAATCTCAGGTGATCCCTAAGCTTGTTTATGAGCACATCTGGATTGGTGAACATATGATCGTTGCTCTAGCTTGCGCTCACGCTCTATACTTTGACTGGTCCCAGTATATTTGAGTATTTAAAAAAACCAACTAGAACCAGACAAGTGTCCGTGGAACTATCACTCTACAAAAAAGTCCCACAAAACTATCACATTTGTTTAAGGGGAATGTTTGCTGCCGGACGACCGGCTAACAACTCGGCCGGTTGCACGCGAGCCGCGCGATTTAATCGCGATCGTGTGTCTCGTAACCATCCTCTCGCGTGGGCCATGCGCCATCCTTCCCCTTCCCTTAGCCGTATCTCTTTCGCCACACTTCAATCTTATCCCACAGTAAATCACACCCGATTGCCTCGCAGCTCCCTTTCTCATGGCTGACGAGCAAGCTCCCTCCATGGCTGCTCTGCTCCCTTGCGTCCTCACCTGAGCTTTTCATGGCTCCAAGCTACATCCGGCATGGCTGCGAGCTGCATCCCGCATGGCTGCGAGCTGGGACCCTGGCGCCCTTCGCAGCTGCATCTCGGGCTTGCTGCAAGCTGTGACGGGTAAGCGACGGTGGGTGACCACGGCCAGCGAGTGCTACAACTGTGAAAGTCAGATGCTAGGACCAGTGTCTAGTTTTGCTTCCACCGCGGTGACCGTCGCCGTAGACAATGAGATAGAAGGCAATGAGAGAGACGCACGAAAAGGGAGCAAATCGATCACGTTTATCGGATGGCTAGCGCTCGACCGGCCCAAATTTGGGCCGGCGCGCCCACGCCTAGCACTCGCATTTGTTTAATTCTTTGGCAAAAAACTGCCGGTTTGTGTTACTGACACGTTCAGAAGAAATTAACCTGATTATGACATGGGTGGCCTATCCGTGAGAGCTGACGTGGCACAAGTCAACTCCATTACACTAGACCGTTATGTTGACCATTATGTCAAGTGGGAGCTGGCGCTTCGTCCTGCCCTTGATGGACACGAAGCCTTCGTCGTCAGTTGCCGCGGCGAGGTGGTGGGCAGAGAAGAGGAAGGGCATAAACTCCGCGGCGTGCTCGGGGTGGAACTGGAGTTGGCGGCCATGCATGCGGAGAGCCCTCGTGGCCGGGCAGTCAGGAGGGAGGTCAGGCGAGGCGAAGGAGGAGACGCCACACGTGGTGGTGGTGCGTGACGGGTAGCGAGCGCAACACGCGGTCAAGGACGCGGCGGGCACGGCTGAGGAGGCGCTGGGTGGACGAGCGAGGAGGCGTGCATGGCCTCATCCATCAGATGACCACGGCATGCAAACTAATGGGTAGCACCCAAGGCCCACACGTTGATTAAAAAATAACCCAAGCCCACATCGCCTAATTAAGAGGAAGTTGCCGCTCCAAAGTACGGTCAACTAGCAACTAATTAAGAAATAAAGTAAAGTAAAGAGTCAGGCGCTCCCACGATCATACATGATCCCACGATTGGGAACGTGGGCATGAGCCACGGCGATCCGCTGCTGTCCGCTGCCTATAAATACACGCATCACTGGCGTACAAGGGGTCGGCTCATTTCATCTGATGTTCTGCTGCTGCTACACATACACTGCTGTAAGGAAAAATCCCACACACACATACGTGAGGAGAGGGAGGCTGGGAGGAGTGGAGCAAGAAGGTGAGATTCATGGTTCTCTCCTAATCCCTTTGCTTCTCTTGTTGGTGATCTAGCCCATGTTTTCTCAATCTCCGCTCTTGGTTTGGTTCATGAATTCATCCCCATGTTACCCAATTTTTGCTCTTGGCTTGGTCATATTGACATGAGTCAAGTAGCTTTTTGCTTGATATGATGGTTCTTGATTTGGTCATATTGACACAGATCTGGAACTTTTCTTCAAGTAGCATGATCCTTGCTTTTTCCTCCATATGATGGTTCTTGATTTGGTCATATTGACACAGATCTTGAATTTTTCTCCAAGTGACATGATTCTTGCTCTTGGCTTGGTCATATTGACACATCCCAAGTAGCCTTCATCCTCCATATATTTTTGATAATTTGCTCTTGGCATGGTCATGTTGACACATGTCAAGTAGCACTCTCACAAGTAATATGCTCACAAATCTGATAGTTTCTCTTTCCATGGTCATGTTGACACATGTCAAGAAATACATGTTGCATGAAATTGCCTCTGGTTTGGTCATATTGACACAAATCAAGGTATTTATTCCCTTATGTAGAGTGAAGACTTTGTTCTCAATGGAATCACGGCAAGGTATGACTCGGGGAAAATCAACATAAAAAATGATGAACAAATATGCATATAAAAAATATTGCAAAACAATAGGTGCTCGTCAAAAGACACCATACTTAGTCGCATGTTCTATGATCACATGCGTGCATGATATGCGAAAATGAGTCATGTAGCACAAATTAACCTTGTTCAAACCTGGGTGTATAGAAAGTAATATTCCCACTTCATGATGCATAAACAAATGCCGCCCAAATCGTAAATGGTGTTATATTAACCAGATGTCTATAAAATAGACTAAAGCGGTGCACTATATAAAAAAATGCATCGGCCCCAAATAATGCTAGCCGGCATCATCGACAAAATGACTAGATATGGGCGAATCTAGTGTATGTGCATGCCAAGTAAAATAGACACGTCGTACCTAGCTAATTCTAGATTAATTAATGCACATCCATCCAACTAAAATAAATTGTATGGTCCCTTCATATGGACATACATTAAAAAAACTAAAAGATGACTAGAGTCATAATCTGAGTCTGATCGCACTCAAAATATTGTAGTGCACTTGCATATGCCACCAAAACAAATTAAATATCTTTTATCTACTCCATATATGTGTATGCTCAAAAAGGTCGCATCTAGCTTATCTTCGCATAAGATGAAAGTTAGATCATGCATCCCCCATACGGCTTGCAAATATTAAGAAAACGTTGATGTCATCTACTCATAAAACAAAGAGTACTACAATTGTTAGTACTAAAGTAGTTGCATTGCACAGAACACGTGCATGACTATATGTCCCATACGCATGCATCATGATGTTTGAAGACTCATTTAAAATATTGGTTAACCATTAAGATGACTTTCTCATACAAAGTAAAGAAAATAAATCAAAGTCTATATATTGGTTAATCAACAAGGAAAAGTAAGTGGAGTCATTCAAGCATGCACACACACACACGTACTGCCAATATCAATACGAGTCAAATGAAAGCAAACTTCAAGTACCCAAGCAGGAGTGCATCGACGATAACGAGGAGGATTTTTCTTGTAGCATATTGTAATAGGAATACATTGCAATCTTATGTAATAGATATGTTGGAATTCTTAATCAGGGGTTTTCTCTTCGGAGATGTAATTAACAGAATTTTTATGTAAATGTAAGAGTTCTGGAAATAATGTACCTACAATATTTGATCTCCATTCTATTTATGCATTTAAATTATTCACTCTGTATCAATGACGTGGACGCGTATTTTCACGCCCGCCATTTTCCCGTCATCAGGCAGTGACCTTATTAAAGGCATTGTTTTGGGAACGCGGTTTTTCTTCACGGTGAAGACCTATGATCTTTGATCGGGCAACGACAATTCTTGTGCATTGTTTTCTTTATGGAGATGTTGCTTTTGGAGAACCTTCTTTCTAGTCTAAGTATTGTCTTTGGTGGTGGTTAGAGTGTTGCTGTTGTGGGTGATTGATCACTGTGGCAGGGTCATTTTTTCTTTTTCTTTTTTTTTGCTGTGTGCATCCGGGATATTTTTAGGTATCTTGTTGGTGCAGAGGCTGGGTTTAATTGGTATCTACTTGATATTAAAACATTTTCTTTTAAAAAAAAGGCAAAGGGAAATAATAAGATGACTAAATAATATAGGCATGACAACACAGGTTTGCCGAGTAATATTATGAAATACCCCCATTAGGCTAATTGCGACCGGCATATTTGGATTTGTATATGAAAAGTATTTCTTTTACACATTCATTCATTTTTAACTGACAATGATACTCGGCATGCAAAATTTACATGCCAACAGAAGGGACTACTAGTATTCCCTGTGTCCCAAAATGAATGTTTAACTTTATACAAATTTTGGTGCCAAGTTGCCTAAATTTGAGATACTTATTTTTTGACGGAGGGTCTACAATTTCGCATTATCTCTCGCGCGACGTACTGCATGCGGGGCAGCAAGTCGAGCATCGGACTGGAAGACTCAGCCTCGGCAACCAGCTCGTTGGCCTTCACCCAACATGTCCTGCCTCAGCTCCGCTTTCAGCACGAGGCGGGAGAAATGCTGAGGCCCTGGCCACTGCCACAAGCGACGGCACACGCTCTCACAGTACTTCCCTAGGTACCTACTTCGAGGTACCTCAGCAGGCTGGCCACCTACCCGCCGTCGTCCAGCTCGGACACGGCCGCGGCGAGGTCCAGCGAGTCCTCGACGTTCCTCGACGCGAATAGGCAGTGCAGGCACGCCTCTGGGGAGGTGAACCCGTCATGCACACCAACTCAGCGTCGGCGGGGATTCAGGTGGCGAGGAAGGAGAGGAGAGTACTCTGTTCTTTCTCTTGCTCTGTTGTCCTTTGTTTGGTGGGCACTCGTCTTGCGCGAGACAGTACCGCTGGGCGCTGGCCGGAGCTCGCCTTGCTCACCAACGACATGGCCGTGGGCCGTGGCGGATCTGACTGTTGGGCGCAGGTGGGCTACGAGGTCGATGATGCCTGCCAGATCTGACGGTTTCAGGCGGCGGCGGAGCTCGATCCGGCGGCAGGCGGCTGAACTGTCTAACATCGCCACTGCATGCGCTGCCACTGCTGCTGCTCGTGCCCGACTGTCGTGCCGCACCGCTCCTCACCGGCCTCGCCCACTCCCTCCACCTCCTTGCGGTACGCGCCTGGCCAGCGCCACCGCCAGCCACATGCTCAAGTCCGAGGCGGCGCCCTCTGCGAGGCCGGCCTGCACTGCGGGTCGCTATGGTGTGCCTCGAGGAGTTTCGCCCACGCCTGGCCAGCGGTGAGGAGGAAGAGGCCAGCAGCAGCTCCGGCCTCACGCCTGCCACTGCCACGGCCTAGTCCAGGTCGAGGTCGGCAGCCATGGCCGAGGCGCACGGGTCGACCGAAGGAGAGGAGGGCGGCATCGTGAGCAGGCCTGCCGGCGGCGGGGCCATTGGCTGCCGGCGGCTGGGCGCGTGAGCACGGACGGGGAAGAAGGGCGAGTTGGCTGTTTTGTTTGTCCTGGGAAGAGTTTTTTTGACAAAATAAAATATCTAACGAAGTCTAGCCGAACCGTGACGCCACGTCATAAAAAAGCCTCACATGTCATAATCTAGGTTATAAAATGCTCAAAGCGAAGGATCAGTGTTTTCTGCAAAAGATTAAACTCACAATTAGTGCTTGTTAAACATCATTATATGTTACGTGACATATGCGGCAGGAGATATTGGTTCGGTGCATAGTAAAGATAAGTCCAGGAGGTAGTTTGCATAGAGATCTTCTTGTAACCATCTCCTCCTTCTTGTTTCTCAAGATGTACTTTAGATCTCCTTATCTCTTCTCTCTTGACCGCATGTAATCGGCTCCTCTGTTATATATAAACAACACGTCGCCCTCATCTAGGGTAAAACGTTTCCGCTCCCACATGGTAATCAGAGCCCCTCTTCTTCAACTCATCTAGCTACCAAAATCACCTGTGTCGAAGCCGCAACATGTCTTCTTCCTCCGGCGCTTCCTTCCAGCCTAGCCTCAATGGCCAGGTTACCGAGAAGCTATCCCGCACCAACTATGTGCTATGGCGCACGCAGATCATACCGCAGCTGCGTGGCGCCGGGGTCTTCGGCTACGTCGACGGCACCCACCCGGAGCCGGCGCAGCTCCTCGTCACCACCAAGGAAGGCAAGGAGACTTCAACGCCCAACCCTCTCCACCCCATCTGGGTCCGAGAGGATCAGCAGGTCCTCGGCTACCTGCTGAGCAACCTCACCAAGGAGGTGCTCCTCACGGTGACCACGGTCACCACCGCGGGCGCGCTCTGGACGACACTCGCTAGCATGTACTCGTCGCAATCGGTGAGTCGAATCAACAACATCCGTACTTCTCTCATCAATGCGCAGAAGGGCCACCTCTCCGTCGCCGCCTACTTCGCCACCATGCGCGGCTACGCCGATGAGCTGGCTGCGGCGGGCAAGGCCATCCTCGACGACGAGCTTGTTTCCTACATCATCCACGGGCTCGACGCCGACTACCAGCCGCTGATCTCTACACTCGATGCTCGCGTCACGCCCGTCACCATCGACGAGCTTTCCGCCATGCTGTCAAACTTTGACCAGCGGATGGCGCACTTCCACGACAACGACGACGGTGGCTTCAAGTCCTCCGCGAACTCGGCGTCCCGTGGTCGTGGTGGTTCCTCTCGGCGCGGTGGCGGCGGCAGCGGCGGTGGCTTCTCCCGTGGCAGGGGGAGGTCCAGTGGAGGAGGCAACGGTGGCGGCTCCAACTCCCGCAACGGCGGGCGCGCTCCCGTCAACAAACCTCGCCGCGGCGGTGGCAATCCTCGTGCACGTCCGGATGCTCCGCGGTGCCAGATATGTGGCAAGTTGGGCCACACAGCAAAAGATTGCTGGTACCGCTACGAAGAGGACGATGACTCCTCTCAAGATGATGACAAGGTGGCGGCGGCTGCGGATGGCTCCTACGGAATCGACACCAACTGGTACGTCGACAGTGGCGCCACCAACCACATCACCAACGAGCTCGAGAAGGTGACCATGAAGGAAAAATACCGTGGCAAGGACCAAATCCACACAGCTAGTGGTGAAGGTATGGAGATCCGTCACATTGGTCATTCAAGTTTTAGTACCCCTTCTCGTAGAATCCATCTTAGGAAAATTTTGCATGTTCCTAATGCCAACAAAAGTCTTCTTTCTGTCCATAGAATTGCTCTTGACAATCATGTCTTTCTTGAATTTCACCCCTTTTTCTTTTTGATCAAGGATCAGGTGACGAAGAAAATTTTCTATCGAGGTAGATGCATTCGCAGGCTCTACCCATTGATTCCGGAGCTTAGGAGACTAAATAAACAAGCTTGTGGTGCTATCAAGCTTTCATCCACACGATGGCATGATCGTTTAGGACATGCTTCTTTTTCCTTAGTTGAAAAGTTACTTAGAAAGAATAAGCTTCCGTTTGTTGGTGAGCGCAATGTTGAGACTATTTGTGATTCCTGTCAACGAGCTAAGAGTCATCAGCTATCCTATCCTATATCCACTAGTGTATCTACCAAACCATTGCAATTAATTTTTTCAGATGTTTGGGGTCCTGCCCCCAACTCAGTTGGTAGACATACGTACTATGTGAGTTTCATTGATGACTTTAGTAAATTTTCTTGGATTTATCTACTTAAGAAAAGATCCGATGTCTTTCAAGTCTTTAAAAATTTCCAAGCACTCGTTGAACGCAAGTTTGACAGCAAGATACTTGCTGTCCAATCAGACTGGGGCGGAGAATATGAGAAATTAAACTCTTTCTTTCAAACTCTCGGCATCTCCCATCATGTGTCATGCCCCCACGCTCACCAACAAAACGGCTCAGCTGAACGCAAGCACAGGCACATCGTTGAGGTTGGCTTAGCTCTACTAGCTGGCGCCTCCATGCCTCTTAAATTCTGGGATGAAGCTTTTCTCACTGCCGTTCATATCATCAACATGCTTCCTAGTCGTGTTATTAATAATGAAACTCCAGTAGAACGACTCCTCCACACCAAACCTGATTACACATCTCTTCGCGTTTTTGGGTGTGCATGTTGGCCCAATCTTCGTCCATATAATCAACGCAAGCTCATGTTTCGGTCAAAACAGTGTGTGTTTCTTGGATATAGTGTTCAACACAAAGGTGTAAAATGCCTTGATGTGTCTACGGGACGAGTTTATATCTCCCGTGACGTTGTTTTTGACGAAACAAAATTTCCGTTTGCTGATCTTCATCCCAACGCAGGTGCCTTGCTTCGCAAAGAAATTCTCCTTTTGCCATCTCATCTCACCGGCCTTGATCATGGGGGAAACACTTGTGATGATTCAATGCTGACTAACCCTCCTAATGGTACAGATGAGTTTTCTGGTGATGCTGCAGGAACAATCAGCGACAAAAATGACGAAGAAATTGGTTTTCATGTGCCATATTTGCTGTGTCCGAAATCAGGGAGCAAATCCTCCTTGGGATCCGCGCGAGATCAGGTGGAGCTCAGGAGATCCGCGCCGGGATCAGCGCCAGCAGACACGCCAGAATCTGCCGCGCGTGCCGGTTCCCGTGTTCTCACGCCTGCCACGCGCCAGCTTGCGGGCGGCGGCAGCCCCGCGCCGGCCCCGCGCCAATCACCAGACGCCGTGTGGCAACACCCGGATGGCCCAGGCGGGGCGCGTTTTCGCGACCAACCGGTGTGCTACAAGAGGCGGGCCCAAGTGCGGCCGAACGGCGTGGATTCCAGCGCTGATCCGGCCAGCCAGGAGGGCGCAGGATCCGGTGCAAATTCGCGTGGCCCCACGCAATCAGAGGCTCATGATGAGCCGACCGGTGTGCCTGGATCTTCTGCGGACGCTGCACCTTCCCCGTCAACTATTGAAGCCACAGAGGATCCGGGCTGGCTGGCGGGCGAATCTGTCTCGGGATCACCCGCGTCAGGAGCTCCTGTGCGTGACTCTGGATCTTCTATGCCGACTAACTCTGCAGTGCAGTCTCGGCGGCTCACACGGCTGCAGAAAGGTGTAACTCAACCTCTTAATTATAAACATATGAGAAAATATGGTCTCGTTTGTTCTACAGATGCACAAGTTGAACCAAGAACTTTGGATGAGGCATTTGGAGATGAAAAGTGGAGAAAAGCAATGATGGAAGAATATGTGGCACTGAGGAAAAATAAAACATGGCATCTTGTTCCCCCACGGCAAGGTAAAAATCTCATAGACTGCAAGTGGGTGTTCAGAGTTAAGAGAAAATCTGATGGAACTGTTGACAGATACAAGGCAAGGCTTGTTGCCAAAGGTTTTAAACAGAGATATGGGATTGATTATGAGGATACATTCAGTCCAGTTGTCAAAGCTGCCACTATTCGTCTTTTTCTGTCTATTGCTGTCTCTAGGGGATGGAGTCTCAGGCAGCTTGATGTTCAGAACGCGTTCCTTCATGGTGTTCTGGAAGAAGAGGTATACATGAAACAACCTCCTGGGTTTGAGAGTAAATCTAATCCTTCTTTTGTGTGCAAACTTGATAAAGCACTCTATGGCTTGAAGCAAGCACCAAGAGCGTGGTACTCACGTCTTAGTCACAAGATGCAATCACTTGGTTTTGTTCCTTCCAAGTCAGACACCTCACTGTTTATTTACAATAAGCTCAACACATGCATATTTGTTCTCATCTATGTTGATGATATTATTGTTACAAGTTCATCTAGTGAGGCCATTGCATCATTGTTGAAGGATCTAAGTGCAGAATTTGCTCTCAAGGATCTTGGAGATTTGCATTTTTTCCTTGGGATTGAAGTGAAGAAACACAAGGATGGACTTCATCTCTCTCAAGAGAAATATGCAACCGATGTGGTAAGAAAGGCAGGTCTGCAGGGATGTAAACCATCCTTCACTCCATTATCCAGCTCAGAAAAATTATCTCTCACAGAAGGGCAACTCTTGAATCAAGAGAATAGTACAAAGTACAGGAGCTTAGTAGGTGCACTTCAGTACTTGACTTTAACAAGGCCTGATATTTCTTTTGTTGTTAACAAGGTATGTCAGTTTTTGCATGCTCCTACTACTGTGCATTGGACTGCTGCAAAACGCATTGTCAGATATGTCAAACATACCTTGAGCATTGGTCTTAGTTTCAGCAAGTCACCTTCAACTCTTGTCAGTGCTTTTTCTGACTCTGACTAGGCAGGCTGTCTGGATGACAGACGCTCTACTGGTGGATTTGCAATATTTTTTGGACCATACCTGATTTCATGGTGTGCAAGGAAGCAGGCCACGGTGTCTCGATCTAGCACAGAGGCAGAGTACAAGGCATTAGCGAATGCCACAGCTGAAATTATATGGGTTCAATCAATGTTAAAGGAACTTGGTATACGAAGTTCTCAAGCTCCATGTCTGTGGTGTGATAATCTTGGTGCCACCTACTTGTCTGCAAATCCAGTCTTTCATGCCAGAACAAAATATATAGAGATAGATTTTCACTTTGTCAGAGAAAGAGTTGCACGGAAACAGCTTGATATTCGGTTTATTCATTCCAGAGATCAAGTTGCAGATGGGTTTACTAAAGCCCTGCCTATGCGAAGCTTTGAAGAATTTAAGCATAATCTCAACCTAATGAAGTTGTGATTAAGGGGGAGTGTTAAACATCATTATATTTTACGTGACATATGCGGCAGGAGATATTGGTTCGGTGCATAGTAGAGATAAGTCCAGGAGGTAGTTTGCATAGAGATATTCTTGTAACCATCTTCTCTTTCTTGTTTCTCAAGATGTACTTTAGATCTCCTTATCTCTTCTCTCTTGACCGCATGTAATCGGCTCCTCTGTTATATATAAACAACACGTCGCCCTCATCTAGGGCAAGACGTTTTCCGCTCGCACAGTGCTTTCTAGCATAAATTTGTAGAAGAGTGTTTTCTGCAAACCTAGACCTCAATGTGGTGGTTTCTTCAATTCACTCGCTTTGCTTAGTATACTATGTTCTGAGAAACTATAAAGTGATGGTTTTTTGCAATTTACTCGTCGTGGCCCGTCATGAGCAGCACCGCGGGCTGTTTGATAAAATCTATTGAGCGATTCATGTGTTCAGAAACCCTCAGCCTGTACCGATGTTTGCTTTCTGATACTGATTAGTGATTAAAAATTACCGATGCATACACCACATGTCTAAATCTACTCTACAGGCTCAGAATGGAGCAAGTGCTATTTCCGAAAGCTTCTGATTGCTAATGCTATTAATGTAACCGAGAGTGACACAACAGGTATTTAGCGCCAAGAAAAAACAATTTAGTACCAGTAAGGCAACAATTTGCTAGCAAGAGATCACTTTGGCATCACGCACTCCACGGATTGTATTTCATGACGTGCTTGAACTGAACCTGACCGAGCTCTCATATTTCTGAATGGTAAACTGACTGTAATGTTAAACTGAATGAGAATATTTATGAATACAGCACAGTATAAATATATGCATGCATACTAGGATCATGACGGGTCTCTCCAGAGCTCAAGAGATCATGACTTCTGTCACAATATCTCATATGTTTTCAGGTGTGTAGTCATGTACATTCATCACTGTTCCGCTAGATAAAGATGCGCATGCCTAGATGGTTACCGAGGAGAAAACAGTAACATCCTCTTTTTTTTTGGCTGGATTTGAAATAGGGGTTCTTGATGCTTGCATTGATGCTTTTTTGAAATGTTGGATGACTTTAAAAAAAAACAATATAATCAGGAGTGCTTTCAGAAGTTCAAAAATGCTAGACCCAGTCTCTGTTAAACATGTTATATTGGGCTGTTGGCGCATATACCTGAGGAGTAGGTTAGGAGATAGATATTGTGCTAATTATTTAACTCTGTATCTTATCTCTACTTATCTCCCCCTTGTAAATCTCCTCACGGTTGATCTCTATAACAACCGGGGTATCCTTGTAACACAGGCAATGATCAATACAAATACGCGGGCTCCCATGTATGGGAGTTTGAGACGCTTCATACAACTTACATGGTAATCAGAGCCCACCTCTTCCCCAGCATCTAGATCCTCCATCCTCCTCGCCGCAAACATCCTCAACCTTCGACCACCACCTTCCCCATCGCACCACCATGTCCACATCCAACCAGCTCGTCTCCTCCGGTCTCAACTACACCATCTCTGCACCCCTTACCAGGAACAACTACATCCTCTGGCGAGCCCAAGCTCGCTCCCAGATCATGGGGGCGGGACTATATGGGTATGTCGACAAAACAATCCCCGAGCCATCCAAGACCATCACCACCAAAACCTCCGACGGGAAAGATCAGATCGGTCCCAATCCTGCCCACAACCCTTGGTTAATCCAAGATCAACAGATAGTCGCCTACTTGCTCCGAAATCTCTCCAAAGAGGTCTTGGTTCAGGTTGCTTCCTTAGAAACCTCTTCTGCCATATGGTCGGCTCTCGCAAACATGTTTGCATCACAATCACGATCTCGTGAAAACAACTGCCGCATTGCCCTCTCCAACGCCCAGAAGGGCACCCAATCTGCAGCCACCTTCTTCGGTCATATGCGATCTCTCTCCGACGAACTAGCAGCAGCCGGCAAACCCATCACTGAGCAAGAGCTCATCTCCTTCATCATAGCCGGGCTCGATATGGACTATCAGCCCCTCATCTCTGCTCTCGATGTTCGAACCGATCCTGTCTCCGTTGACGATCTGTTTGGTATGGTGGCCAACTTCGATCAGCGAGTGGAGATGTTCCAGGGCACCGGTGCAGGCGCCTTCAAGTCCTCTGCAAACGCTGCCACTC